>NC_064849.1:92250763-92460763 GCF_024139225.1 Suncus etruscus
CTGGTTTCATCTCACCATTAGGTAGCAATGCAGAGAAACCTGTCCTAAAAGCATATTGTTTCTGTTACCAAGTCAGGTTATCAGAGTGTCATGAAATCTCTTTGGAGTAAGTCAGTGCCATTGCAATAGAAGGGCCTTCCTTGGTAGAATTTTTATTCCTAGTGATGGTGTAGAAAACCGTGGTTGTTTCCACAGATGGTATCCATGGTTCAGGGTGAATGGTCAATGTCTGATCTTCTGAAGCCTAAGCCATAGTCTTGCATTATTTTAAAACTAGAATACATAATAATTTTATCAGGTAGAGGCAGACCACAGAAGCTACATATTATAATTTAGAATGAATTTCCCCCTTTAGCTGAGCTATGCAGAAAGATTTTAGTTTAAATAAAAATTGCCAAGAAGACATGAGACTGTAGAAATGGAAAGTATGTGAGATGAACGACACCACAGTCATAAAGTTATATTTGCTAATATATTTTATTTTTAGCAGAATTCTGTCATCACTGAAAAGAATGTGGCTTTGAGTTTGGGTGACTCATTAGACAATGATTTTACCCTTGATTTTGAAATGATAGACTGGAAATTTTTATGGTTATTTTATCTCCTAATAACTTGTCACATACACCAAATGCTGCTGACTTTTCCTGCTTTTCTTTTCTCCTCAAAGTCATTCCAAAAATCTCTTTCCATAGAATACTTTTGAATTGATGAGTGGCTTTGTTTTGTACCTAGGATAAGTCTTCAACATTCACAAATAAACTAAGAATGACATCTCGGCATGAAAATATCCCCACAAAGATAAAAAGGATCCACACTTCTGTTTTCCCTTGACTTCAATGTATGATCTTCAAATGTCTTAGAGAACGTAAACCCTGACACTTTGGTAGATGCCAGGATTCAGGAAGGAAAGAATAATCAGTACTATGTGGCCCAAATGATAAGCTCATATCTCTGCATGCATGTAGAAAAACGACTTCATGGAGCAGCTACAGTTCACATGATATATTTTGAAACAATTAGTAGAAACAGAGAAACAGAATAAACCCATAGGTAAATTAATCGATTGATCATTATTTGAGCCCATGTCACATGAGTGATATGTCATGCTATTGACAAGACCATAAATATAGTTGAAAAATTGCCAGGTCTACATAGCTGTCTACAAGGATTTCATCTCAATTATGGCAGTTCCACTCATGAAACTGCAATATCTTGGTCCCAATATAGAAACTGCTCAAAGACGAATACATGCTTTCAACCTTGACACTTTGCCTATTATATTTTCCCCTCATGGTTAAGTCATTAGTATTTGCAAACATCAACAATGTGTGTTAATCTTTGCTTCTGCAATAGTGGGGGATTATGGAGTTAAAGACAGAACCTTGTCATTGGAGGTGGAGTGGGAAGAGGAAGTGTGAAAATTTGCTCTTTTTGAAAACATTATTTTTAATATATTTTAGAGAAAACAACCAAAATATGCTTTGGGCTTCTTCAAATGCCCTTTTTATTTTCACAGGGAATGGTTTCTGGAGAAAAAATAGAATTTATAAAGCCACACTGTTATGGGAACAGCATCATGATCAGGGCAGTCTTCTCTGCAGTAACAAGGCCTGCAGAGCACAAAGAGCTTCAAATTCTGAGACAGAAGACAGGTTCAGTTCAGGCTGCAATTCAGTGTAGGCAACTGTTTATTTCCATGATGAGTTAAGAAGCATTAATTAACCAGGTGGTTCGAGTACTTTCTTAATGTTATACCTTAATATGTCAGCTGTTGGGTCCAAGTTTCTTTTCTGCGAGAGAAAGAGAAAGTAGACTTGTAATATCATACATATTAGTTTCTGATTCATCCGTAATTATTCAATGATCACACTTGGAATTGGGTGTCTGTCTTTGAGTATGATGGTGGCAACCCAGTATTTATCTAATAGTGAGGGGTGGGGCTTTGGTGGGGCAAAAACTACTACCTCTAGTAGTATCTGCACATATACAAATTAGTCTTTCACTAAAATCCAAGCTTGACCTTCAAAGAAGAGGTCTCCTAGGCAATGAATGTCTGGTCCTGCATGCATCTTATGGTTTCAGAGAAAATGACATAAATAATCTCTCTTTTTGGTGGAGGACCTCAGGGTTTACTTCTATTTATGAGCTCATGAATCATAGCTGGTGGGTCCCCAGGGACCCTATGTGGTGCTGGGAACTGAACCTGGCTTGGTCACATGCAACTCAAGGACGGTACCCTCTCTACAGCTTCAAATTGGGCAACTTCTTACACTTGAATATATTGTCTATGTCCATAAAGAGATGTTAGAACATATCTGGTTGATATTTTCTATGGGCATTGACAGATTTGGAAAACATTATGAAGATCTTTTGTTCATAGACAACATTTGATGTATTACTCAGAAATGATCATACCTGTATTTCAGTGTAAAATATCTATTTAAAAGGTTGTATGTTTTCAAAGTTCTAGGGGCTGAGTGATAATACAGGGGACAGAGCATATGACTTGCATATGGCCTACTTGAGTTCAATCCCCAACATCACAAAAGGTCCTTGAGCCTGCCAGAAGTAACCCCTGAACAATGCCAGGTGGGGCCCCCAAATTAAAATAAAATTTCAAATGTTAATTCTCCATGTTACAGTATTTCTTGTTTTCTATAGTTGGATAGATTTTTAACATTCTTGGCAAATGCACCATGATGAAAAATTTTATGGGCAAAATTAATGTCAAAGCTTACAACAAAATAACACAGAAGCTGTTGCATTTTCTCTTCAGATAACAGGAGATTCCTTTCCTTTGCTTTCTATTAAGAGAACAAACAGAACACACACTAGACATTGTCTTATGTGGATAAATGTGAGAATAACAAGGAATTGCTTCTGGTTCTGTTCTCTTTGAGCAAACTATCCATGTAAGAATAGAAGTAAACACTTGATCAGACATGATCAAGTTGTTTTTGTTGTTTGTTTGTTTTTTTTTACAACAACCCTCTTCTTTGTTTATTCTCATTTTCTTTTACTTTTGTTTGTTTTTGCTTTTGGGGCACACCCAATGACGCTCAGGGATTCCTCCTGGCTCTGAGCTCAGAAATCGCTCCTGGCTTGGTGGGGGACCATATGGGGTGCCAGGGGATCGAACCCAGATCCGTCCTGGGTCGGCCACGTGCAAGGCCAATGCTCTACCGCTGATCCATCGCTCCGGCCCCATGATCAAGTATTTCAATGTATTTCTTGTTTCTTAAAAATATATTAGTGCCAAGCTAACATACCCCATTTTTTGTTTTGGGGCCCACACCTGTAGGTGCTCAGGGGTTACTCCTAGCTGTGCGCTTAAAAATCACTCTTTGTGGACTCAGGGGACTGAACCTGAGTCTGTCTCAGGTGGAACACGTGCAAGGCAAATGCCCTTTCTCTGGGTTACCGCTCCTTCTCAAGCTAGCATACCCTTAACTTAAAATTATAAAATATGAAAATGCTAATTATATAGCTTACTTCTTCAGATGAACAACACATCCATGCCCAAGAGTTCTGACTAGCATCCATCCTCATGTTACTCCCAAATTAATTTCAATTTAGAAGCAGGTTTTTGCCAACAACTGTTGGCTTTCTACTGGAACCACTATTTAATATTCAATTCTGAGTAAAAAGGAAACATAACCAGCTTTATTTGTAGTTCTCTTCTGCTAAGTCTTTTCTTCTGCTAAGGCTTTTTGGATAAAAACTCAAGCACTGCAGTCCTGACACTGACGTTATCATTAAACACATCTGACAGTTATCAAACCTCTCTTTCCTGATTTCCCTTTATGCACCTTCAGTTCTAATCAAACTGGCCTCTTATTCCCGTAGGCATCCTTCAATCCCGCTTTCTGACCTGGCTTACCTCCCACTTTCAACATCCATCTTGGAAGGCTACCAACTCTTTTCTCTCTGCCAATTCAAACCCTTTAGGTGCCTTTAATACCAGACCGAATAGTCTAGCTGAATAAGCAAACTTCCGAGTGGATCTCATTAACGACTGCAGTCACTTTTCCTTGATGCTAAGTTTTTTCCACATAGACCTTTGAATCTCTGCTCCCAAGCTGACTCTCCCTCGTCTTTGAGCTACCATCATTTTAATTTGTGTCTTTTTTTTGTACATGAACCATTGCCTGAAAGAAGTGCCTCAAGCAATGCCCTTTATGTTTATGTGTTTCTCAGACCAATTTCTATTACTATTTGGTGTACTAGGAGTTTATAAGACTACCATGAAATTGGTTTTCATTATACAGAGGGAAAAACACACTATCCAATGGATGACATTTTTATTAAGTTTTTATTACTTCTCTTGAAACATGACTTCTGGTTGAAGTACTGGAACTAATCTGAACATTAGAATAAAATAATAAAGGTGGTTTTTAAACAGTCAATTCTGTGACTATTTCTGACATAAAATATCAGATACATTGCTCTGTCATTTATATGTCTACAGGGTTTTCAAAAATCCTCATTCAAATATTATCACTTAGCAGTAAAAGAAAGAAGCATGTTGAGGAGGAGAAGCTTGTACTGATGATGCAGTCAAAAAGGATCACTCATTTTGAACCTCTCTTTCTCTCCCTCTCTTTCTCTCTCCTTCTTTATTGATTCATTGTTGGTTTACAATGTTATAGAACTTTAGATGGTTGCTCTGCATCTTGGTATGTATGTAATTAGCATCACCCCACAAAAGGCCTTGGGCTCATTCTTGCCACTCTATAACAACCAATTTTCATCCGGCCCAGGAGTTACTTCAATTGGCTAATTTTTTTTTATTTTTCAGTTAATTGGCTATAGCTATTCATATTCCACTTAGAAATAAAACCATCCTGTAATTATCTTTCATTTCCTGACTTCTTCCACTTAGCACAACCACCTCACATTTCATTCATTTTGCCCCCAAAAGGCTCAATGTCATCTTTTCTCAGAGAAGAGACGTAACCACTGAGTCCAGAAGCCACAACTTCTTTATTCATCAGCTGCCAATGTCTGATATCTTGATCTTTATTTGATTCCCAATTCTATTGGTCATTAATTGACAGCAAAGAAATTTTTATTTGAGAATATAGTTTAAAAATTAAAATAATATTTAACACTTATTTTAGATATTAGGATAGACATGCTGTAGAAAATGTTACAATAAATAATAAATAATTTAAAGGTATGATCATAGAACCAGGCTTTTAGAATATCTGTGGGCAAAACGATTGAGGTTTTCCTTTTCTACTCCTGTATGGCTAGATTTAAAGTTCTGAATCAGGATCATGATGCCGATGTGTCCTGCCATTGTCATTGCTCTTCTCAAATACTTACTTTTCCTTTCTGTGCTTACCTAAGGGAGGGCAGAGGCAGTCACTGGTGTTTTCTGGGGGGTCAAAAATCTGTGGGTGTCACTGAATCAACAAAAGATGGATTTCACCTTAACAAAAGAATTACACCAGCAGTAATTCTTGGGCAAAGTGTGTGTGGTAGAAGGAAGGTCTCAAGAAAAAGACAGACAGAAAATGTTGGAGCTGGGAACCTGAAAGGACCAAGCTTCTTGGCATCATCCATGCACAATGTTCCAGGCAACCACACTCTGAGTATGGTTTCCAGTACAAAATGAAATGGGCCAACTTCTCTCAGAAAAAGTCATTTTTTAGAACAGAGACATTGGATCTTTAAAGCCAAGCAGCTAACAGGAGAGACAAATCTAGAATGTGAACACAGAATTCTCAGCACCTACCAAAGGTCATGGGAGGATTTGGGGTGCGACTTGCTAGTCTTTCATTTTTTTCTCCACTTGCAGGGAGTGCCTGTAGATATTGAAGTCAACATCCATTGTAATGAGCTATGAATTGTGTGAGTGAGATATTAAAACTGTAAAAATGGTATGTGTATAACCTGAATGATTTGTGTCACTGATCAAATTGTGATGTCTTCTCTCAGTCATTCATTCCACTTTTGGATTTGCATATATTGATGCTGGCTTACTAGGAAGACATTCTTCAAGTTTCCCTCAATTTTAGAATTCCATGCAATCTGTCTTTCTCAGAACACCTTAATGATATTGAGCTGGTTATGTTGTCTTTCATATTAAGTTAAAATTGACTAAGACTGTTTTACATTGTTCTGAAATTTGTTGTTTAAGGAAAATTAGCAGGAAGGCCATATCTACAGAGAAGATACAGATCAACCTCTCCCAGTGCTCAAGGGAAATGTGTCCTTGAGCTCTTTGCAGGCTTTTAAAGTGTAAGATCAAAAGTATTTCCACTTAAAGAAATGTGTACATCTGTATGTATGAATGTCTTAGACCTTAATATTATAAATGTGTTTATGAATTTAACACAAAATTCATTTTTGTTTCTTAGACTTAGAGTCAAATTGATTTCAGGCTGTAAATTTCAACTGGACTCTTTGAAAGGGAAGTGAAGTAGTTCCACTTCTCTGACATAAAATATGGTTAGTGGCACTCATCTAGTCTTCCTACATACTGAACGCATTAACATACATTATTGTTCTTGTGTATCTAATTGCATAGTTAAGAAAAATTTCAATTCCAAATACTGTTATTACATTACATTACAAGATTACATTACAAGAAGTATAGAAAACTAATAACATTAATGTAGAGTGCTGGCTGATAAAATTACATCTATTTTGGGTTTGATTATGCTAGAAAAAAATTTTTGAAGGGAGAATAGACTTTTTAGAACTTTATATGCATGTATGTCTGTCCTTTTGTATGTCACACACCTGACTTACAGGTGTATTTTATGTATTATGTATGTATGCATTTATAGAGACAACTATGTATATTTTCCTTTTCAAAGTATACAACTATTCATATATATGAAAACCTTAAATGTGATATGTATGGTTTAACAAAGGTCCCAAATAAATAACACTATTACATGGATGCTCTAAGGCACAAGACAGAATAAAGAACCTAATTATAGATATTTTCACAAATATGCTCAATATATTTTTCATAAAAAATAAATTCTTTAATTCATCACTGTAAGGCACACAGTTACAAAGTCATTTATGATTGAATTTCATACAATGTCCAACACCCTTCACCAGTTTACATTTCCTTCCAGCAGTGTCTCCAGTTTTCCTCCTGTCCTCCCTTCTGTGTGCCTCTGGGGCAGATATTTTTCTTTTCTATCTCTTCCTATTTTTTTTAGACACTATGTCAACTGATATTCTTTAAAAAGGTACAAAGACCATTTCATGGAAGGGGATGACGGATTGTCTTTTTAGTCAAGAGTGCTGGGAAAATTAAGCATCCTGGGAAAACTACGGTTGGTGAGATTATGTCAACATGTCATACGATGCATAATTTCATTTCTATAACCTTGTTGAAAACCCAACATTGAAGTGCAGAAAAAATGAGTGATGCAGAGCTTAGTGTCTGGGAGGCAGAGAGGCAGGTGTGGAGAGATGAGAAAGTTCTCGAATGAAATTAGGTGCTGGATTCGAAACAGAGCCAACAAGCTTTTCTTCCAAGGAGTGGTTGTTTTTCTCTGTTTTTCCCTTTTATAGTCTGAGAAATGAACAGGTTAAATTTTACTCAAAAACCTGTGCTCACAGGGGCATCTCCCACCTTGAATATATATCATGTGGACCCAATTTAAACCCCAGGTGATTAGCCGCCGACCGTCCAGCCTGGGATTCTGGATCCCAGGCATAGAAACGACACAGTTCTTCACAACAGCTACAGGAACCAAATCCCATCTGGGACATACTTAATACTGCTCAAACACCAACATGGCCCAGCTCTAATAGGATATCCTGACAACGAGGAAATTGGGAACAACTTGACCTAAGAGCAGATTACCCTACCTCACCAGCTAACGATGAGACAAAATCAGAAGACTTGTTGCCTTTTGGTCTGTGCAAAAGCCAAGATCGCAATCTACAGATGACTGGCTGATAGAACCATGACCGGGTAGTATGTATCATGGGACCAAGAAAAAACCCTAGTCTAGGGTTTGATCTACGACCTGCACAACAACCATAATCTCTAATTCCAGAGGTCTGATTGAGACAATTGCAACTGAATGGGTCTTCTGGAAACAGAATTAAAGACACTATCCCAGGCTCCATTCTAGGATTAGTGCAAGGACCAAGACCACCAACCACAGAAGACGGATTAAAATGACACTAAGGAAACAAAACTTCTAGAACCACAAAGAAAGACTTCACCATAAGTTTCATCCTTGACCTGTGCAGAGACTGAGATCTCTAGATACAGAGACCTGAATTTACCACCCAGGACGAGCAGAAGTCTCCCATACAGCACAAAAGCACCAATGGGAGAGTAAGTGAACTAGAAAGGAGTCTATAGTTAAACCCATGACAATATACTCCAAGGGTGGAGAAACCCTGTATCTCTTAAGACTTAGGCCAAGGGAATTCTTTTTTGAATGACTCCAATGTTTGCTGTGCCTATGAAGGAGGGGGCAAAAAAACAGAGAGACAAAAAGCACAAAATAATCTTTTTTTATTATGTATCTATCTAGCTTTTGTTGATTTCTTTGATTTGGTGTGGATATTGAACTGGTTGTCTCCATTTTTATTTATTTATTTTTCTTTCTTCTTTTCTCTTCTTCCGTTTTGTGCTCTGTCATGTTTTTTATCTCAAGACCATGGCAAGTATGTGGTGCCTATCTTTATTGCTGTAGTGCTCACTGGATATTTTATTTGATACTTCTTTTTATACTGATGTGGTGTTCCACCTTCTTTTTCCCCTTTGTCTCTCAAACCAAGGATGAGAGCCTCTAGAAGGACTCCGCCCATTTTCAGCATATTTTATTTTTACCCCATTTTATTACTTTTCTCTTCTTCAAACAAAACCACATAACTTTAACTATTTAGTCCTGCCTCCCAATTAGAGGGGGATATAATGGAGGTACCATGACCAAAGAGTTGAAAGATCACTAAGTAGTAAGGTAGGCACAGAGGGGACCACTCATTCTAGCAGCCCCGGGGGTGAGGGTGGAGGCTATGGGAGGCAGGACGGGAGTGGAGGTGGAAAAAGGACAATTTAGTGGTGGGAATTCCCCTGATTCAATGTTAATATATACCAAAAATATTGCTGTGAATGATATGTAAGCCACTATGATTAAAATAAAAATTATAATTAAAAAAAACCTGTGCTCAGATGTACAGACACAAAGGAGTGTGATTTGAGGGAGTAAACTATCAGGGACTTATCGACTCACCATCCTGTAACCCCCTTTTTAAAAATATATCACCTTATTAATTTCTATAAAGACTTTTTTTCCAATGCCTGTGAAAGCAAGATGACTCCTTTGAGCATGTAAGTGTGGTATCTTCCAATGTGGTTCAAAAATCTTTACCAATAACCTTGTTAGATGTGGGTACAATTTTCCAGGAGAAAGAAGTGGGAATAGATCTGGTTGGGAGATTGATGTAGGCACAGAAGTTGATCTCTGTACAGGCTTGGAACTAAACTGCCTCTAAGAAAACATACACATTGATGAGTATGAATAAATAAAACCAGAAAAACCTACAGACTGGATTTCTATGGAGATCCTGATTGACATAAAGTCCTGAAGGTTCCCAAGATGCTGCCACTAGGGGAAATAGATAAAGGCTAGCCCAGATCTCACTGTAGGATTATTCACAATGCTGCTAATGCATGGATATCTTCATCAATGCTTTAACCCAAATACAATCCCTCTCTTTTCATTGCCTTTTCATGGAACACAGGGAATTACTGTCATTGGTCCACATTGACTCAATTGTTTGGTCTTGTTTTTCCTCAATGTTCGCTTACATGGAGAGTAACCTGCCCATTCAATGAAGTCCAGATAACCTCCCAGGAGAAATGTTGAGACATTTTCATCTGCTTCATTTTTTCTACTGGACTTTTTATAGTGACGCTTGAAGCACTCGAACCTCTGTACTATCTCTCTGAACTTTTTAAAGAATCTGAAAGTTTAAATGTGTTCGATAAATCACAACGAGTGCCTTAGTCCATTTATTTTATCCAGAATAAAAGCTTGATTTTTATACTTGAGTAACCTTAACAAGTTTAATTGTTATTCTCAACATTTTTATGAGAATGACTAGAAAAGTTATCATTTTTTTTTGTGGCCACATTTGGTGGTGCTCAGGGTTTAATCCTGGTTCTGAGATAGGGAATCATTCTTGGCAGTGCTCAAGGAACCCTCTGGGATCCAGGAATCGGACCTGGGTCAGCCACATACAAGGTAAATGCCCTGACCACTGTGCTTTCACTCCGGCTTCAGGGAGTCATTGCCTTTGACCCTATAATAATAGGTTCTGAAATGGATGAGAAAAAAGTGTACACAATGCTAGACCCAATATTCCAATGATTATATTTAATTACACATACGTCTACCATGCCACCGCCCTCAGCATTCTCCTCTTATATTTCAAGGAGTAAGGTCAAAGGACATCATTCTTCAGAGGAACATTCTCTCCTTCCCCCAGACCAGCATCAATATGGCCACCCTCAGAGGCTCCTCTGGGCCCTCAGGAAGTCAATGAATTCAACTCTGAGGCAGCTTGGCTTTCAGGGTACGAGGGGAGGTCTCTCTCCTGAGACACATACGGTGAAGACTAAATCAAAGGAGACACCGACAGCCCCTCACTTTTCAGAAATTTCAGTGGGAAGAATTAGGATGATCCCACAGTTCTCTGCTCAGCCCCTTCTTAATCTACTGGTCAATTGAAATCTCCCACCCAGTCTTCATCTGGTCATTCTCTGGCACCTTATCCAGTTTGACTGTCCCAGAGCCCACTCTAAAACAGAGACAAATAAAGGGAGGTGTCTGGAGCCTTGCCAGTTGCCCTGTAGAGTCTGGCCTGGTCCCTAATGAACCAACCAGCTGGCTCAAAGGATTCTGGCCACTCACTCTGCAATCACCAGACTGAGCATTGAAAGACTTTTTTTCCCTTCTGGTATCTGATATGAGTATATTAGAACAAACATGCTGCAGCCCTGACAGCTTGAAATCAGCCCTATGTCTGACTTCAGTAATGTCTGTGAGGAGGATAGGACTGAACCTGTGCTCTTCACTCCATTCCACAGAACATGCCTCTGTGAGGCTCCCAGGAAGATGTTGTACATGAATGATGGTTGATATTTTCCCTTCCAGTGTAATTAGATATTCTGTTTCAATCTCACGACCTTATTACGGCCAAAAAGAAATAAAGAAGATTTCAAACATGATAGAGAATTTGGCAGATTTCCGAATGTTTTGAACCAAAGCAAACTCACTGGTCTTGCAGGCTTTCAAGGGAAGCAGTGGTAGAGTGGAAATCTGACTCCTTGGAGGGCAGTAGGGAGGCCTAAGGAAAGAGCAAGCTAGAGAGATGAGAGAGGGAAAGAGGGAAAGATTGAGACTGTGGAGTAAGCTGCTTTGAGCTGCTTTGTTATGTAAAATTGGCAAAGGCAAAGCAGGATTTGAAGAGAAGAGAAAACTGTCCAACCTCTCTCTTCTGGCCCACCATGCTGAGCAGGTGTATGGAGACTTTTCACTGCACAGTCAGAGAGAGATGGTGAAACTCAGCGGGAAGATGCCGGAGCAGTCCCAAAGACAGCAAGGAGCCATAGGAAGGGGGTGTTTACTTGGAACAGAGAGCCCTGGAGAACTCAAAGGCAGTTCATCTGATGCAATTTAAAGAGAAGTGATAGGCAGGACACACACACACACACACACACACACACACACAGAAGACAAAATTGGCCTCCAGGAGAATGGACCCTGGGGGCTCATTGGGGCACTTTGCAGGGACCTGGGCTTCTAGGAGGGTCAGAGAGTTTGATCTGGGGTGATGGACATACAGGACTATAACCCCCAACTCCTCACTTTTACTGTGGGATACCATGAGCCAAACTAGTTTACATATCTAGCAATGGAAGGGCATTGGTGCCCTTCATTTGCCATGGGTGGGACTCTTCAAATCCTATGGATTATTGGTATAATTTTCTCACATAGAGTCAATCTCATTTCTAATCCCAAGTTTACATTCTCAGATGTATTTGTTCAGGTGCAGGGTATTAAGTTGCAAGAGAAGACTGGGCAAAGGCCATAATGACTTCACTGAAAATTTGCCTCCATTAAACACTGTTGATTGTATTTTTAAGTGAAATCACCTTGCAGTTTATTTATGGGTCATTATTTTTCCAGCCATTTGCACAATGACAAACAAAGCCCATAAGGTAAGCATGTGAGAGAGCAGAGAGAAGCCTTTCACTTTTATTAATTGCCATGTAAGGTGTTTCAAAGCCTAACCACAGAGCAACTCGGACCTTCCACAATGTGCAGAATTAGGGGAAGAGGCTTTGGGTTAAAGGGGATCCTTTGGAAGCCCATTTCCCTGTCATTCTGAGCTCACAGAGCAGTAGTAGGAAGAAGTTCTAACATGATTGAATCACAGGCAGTATAAATGTCCAGACTTGGGCAAACCAGACCCAGACTTGGCATTTGCTTTTGTCTGAGGCTCTTCTAGCATATGACCCTGGGAAGGTCCACTGCATGGTCTCATCTAAAGCATGCTCAGTTTCATCTCTTTCATCCAAAGGGAAGCACTGATAATACTGTAATATGGTTTGAATTTAACTCTGTATTTCCTGCTAAATTCCTCTTTGCAAAGCCAGTTCATGGTGTCCTGCTATCTCTCCTTCCTTCTCAAAAGTGGTAATTCTGTAAATTTCTCATATTATTTATGTACAGGGGTTACAGGAAACAACATATGTACTGACATGATGGGGTCCAGAGAAGGAGGATTTTTCTTATCCTTACATAGATGCAAAAGGATTAAGCTAACATTATTTAAAAAAATTACCTAAAGTCTGCTATTTCCTTGAGCAGCTCTTTATAATCACTAAAGGAATTGTTGTAGGACAATGTTAAAGCTCCTTACAACTCATTAAAAGAACCATTGCTTGGCAGCATGACATATATTTCAGGGAACCTCATGAGGAATCCACTTCTGTATTTAGCACATACTGCCTGCCTTCCTGTTCTGGAACTTTGTTTGAAAAGCCCCAGGAGAGCCAGACAAATCTTGCCTCTAGTTTCTTTACCAGAAGATATAATTTTATCCCCCGAAGAGCTTCTGGCAAAGAATCATGATGCATGTTCTATTAATCTCCTGGAAAATCCCTTACAAAGTATTCCAAGCTGGGTGATATAAAACAATAGAATATTATTCTCCCAAAGATTTGGAAGCTAGAAGGTCACACTTCTCTTTTGGAAGGCTCCAGGGAAGGTCTGTTCCTCCCTTCTTCTCCAAGATCCTGCCTCCAGATCATAGAGCACTAACCACTCTATGGAGTCTTATTCAGTTGCAAGAGCTCATGAACTAGACTTTTTGAGGACACACTTCGAAGAAAACTATGGGAGCTTCATGAAGTCAGCTGTAGCATAAGTGAGGAAAATTTCTGAGAAAATCCTCAGATGCACCATTTTCTCATAGGGTGGCTTGGGATTGGCCCACATCTTTCCTTCATTCCTGGCACCTAGCATCTACCTATAGGAAGAGAACATCTTCCCCTAAGTACCTATGTCACTTTGGGAATTCCTGAGCTTACTAGAGTATGACTAATGTAGAAGGTGTCCAATAAGAGCCCAAGACACCTTCATATAGTCTTGAACAGGCACCCCATGAGTTTCCAACAATGCCAAGGTCACTTAGCAGGAAGGTCATCTGAGTATACTCTTCTTTATCAGTAGCATCTCAAACCAGAACACTTTGGCCTGGAACAGGGCCCACAGAGAGTACTGGAAGGTTCAAAAAGTTCTGAGAACACTTTGGCTTTGCAAAGAGAGAAAGTATATGCATTGTGAATGTTTGTAGGAAGGAAGGAGAGAGGCTTCCACACACAGCTGATTTCTGCCTAAAGAAAAGAGCCTCCGGGTTGGCACTGGCTTCACCAATTCTCACATTCAAGCTCAAGGCAAAAATGGTCAGGGCACACAAGCCTGAGAAGTAATTTCCACAGCAAAGTCTGAGAAGTCATTTCTACAGAAAAGGGATAAGAACTTTTGCAGTCAAAGGCCCCAAACCAGGATAATTGAATGAGCTAGAAGATATATTGTTTTTTTTTTTTTTTTTTTAGAAAGGCAATCGAAGAAAGAATGAAGAGCTGATAGAGAATAGGAGTAGAAGATGTTTTTGATCTGTGAAATTGGAAGAGAAATAAATCACATGGGCATGTGTGTTAGAGAGAAAGAGAGCACAAGCAACAAATGAGTAAAATTCACATGTAGAAAAATGCCATTTTCTGCTTTGAAAATATAGTCTTGAGTCAATAAGAAAATTTTCCCCACAAATTCATTTTCAGTGTATTCTAAATTGCACCAATGGGGTGTTTTGGTGATTTTTTTTTTTTTACTGTATTTGAATATACCCTAGATTTTCCCAAGAAGAGTAGCATTTCATATGAGTTAACAGTGAACTAAAAAAAGTCAAGTTTGTGTCTTTAATCTCTTAGGAAAGGATTCCTCTGCCCTTAAAAAAGAGTAACCCTGTTGTACCTGAGGGTGCTTCAGAATGAGAGACTCCCAGAGCTGGGATAGGAGGGAGTCACATATGCTATCCTTTTACAAAAGATTGGAAAAGAAACAAACTCAGTTTCTTTATTTCTGCCCATCCTCTGTCCATCCAATGATATGCTTTCCAGGAAACTCAAGATTAGACTTAGTTGAACAGAGACACAAAGAGCAAGGATCATCTCTTGGAATGGGAACTCTCAAGTTCTATACCCTGAAACTAGAACCACATCTTCTGAAATCAGTAAGGGGCTCTCAGACACTGCAGCAGGAAAGGTGTGAGTTTGTCAAGTATGAGCAAAGTGGGTGGATTTCTGCATCCTAGGACATGCAAACGCTCCTCTATAGAATAAAGAAGAAAGGAATTTGGTAGTCAAAAGCCAACCTTTGGGTCTTGCTTTGCTTCTCCAGCTGACCAAAGTCTGTTTTTGCCAATAAAAGATTCTTTCAACTTGGGGCCAGAGCAATAGCAGAGTGGGTAGGACATTTTCCTTGTATGTGGCTAATTCAAGTTCCATCCTGGGCAACATAGTTGGTCCCCTAGACTGTCAGGGGTGATTTCTGAGCACAGAGCCAGGAGTAATCCCTGAGTGCCTCCAGGTGTGACCACAAAACAAAAGCAAAAACAAACAAAATTATTATTTCAACCTTGAATTAAAATAATGGATTAACTCTTTTTCTACTTAGCCTACTGGAGTCTTGAATATTGCCAGCAGCAAGACCTAACCCAAGCACTTCACCAGCCCAGTGGGTGCCTGCTAGATCTGCAAAAAAAACCTAGAAGGACTGGTGAGGCCCTCCCTGATTTTGGAGGTCTCTGTAGCCCATAGAAGACTAGCATGAACAGGTTAGAGTAGTTCAGTTAGAAACAGGCCTTGGAGATGTTAGCAGAATGCTTTGCTCAAACACATTTGTGGCCAATTTGAGTCCTTTTGCTGTCAAGGTCACACAAAAGAGCAAATCCTAAATGTGTTCTTAAGAAAAAGCACTTTCTGGGTTTTAAAAAGCTAAAGGGTATATAGAAGGCTATTTTTTTCCACAAAGGAGAGGAATAAATGATCCAGTGGCAACTAAGTGAAACAATATTCTAACAGCATTGTTTAATAGAAATATATATATATATATTTGCTTGAAAATTTATTTTTAAGTGTACAGCGATTTTAAGTATCTAAAGCTGGTTCTGATTGCATCACAGTGTAAAGCAGTGAACTTGCTCCAAGGTAGGAAACAGGACCCCCAGGTCCAGCTATGGTTCCAATTTGACATGTCTGTGGATTAAAAGAGACCTTCACCTGTGTCAAGGGTCTCATGAGCTGTTGGTATGTGGCAGTGATGAGGCCTGAAGCTCTAAGATGTGCCCAGGGCTACCTTTGAAAAGTTTTGCTTTGGGGCTGAAGAGATAGCATGTAGGTAAAGACCGTGGTTCGAATCCCGGCATCCCATATGGTTCCCCGAACCTGCTGGGGGCAATTTCTGAGCTTAGAGTCAGGAGTAGCCCCTGAGCACTGCCAGGTGTGACCCAACCCCCCCCCCCCAAAGTTTTGCTTTGGAGAAATAATTCTAACGCTTTTGATTATTAGGGTAGAAAAATCAGCCTCATTATGTATGGAAAAGTCAATCTTGTACTGAAAGAATTGTGTGTGAGGGTGTATGCATGAGTAATTGTGCCTCTACTGCCAGGAGTTGAACCTAGGGTCTTACACATGCAAGGAACATACTTTATACTGAGGCAAATTCCTGACCTGTGAAAAGAGAACAAGCATTGGAATAAGAATAAATTCAGTCTTCCCAGCTCCAGGCCCCAAAGTCACCATTTCTGACATCTGTCTACTCTCAGATTCTAGATGTGTTCAAAGCCAGCTCCTTTCTTGTTTAAAAGTGTAATCTTTAGCAGATTAATTCAATTCCTTAAACCTCTTTTCAAAAAGAAACTAATAGCTGATATTATATATATAAATAATTTTATTTTTTTAGGTTTTATAACTAATTTATTCCCTTAATTGCCTTGAAAATATAATTTATCCCACTACCTAAAAATAGCTGGATTATTAAATAAATGCATGACTCTTGTATGAGATAACTATATACTTTCCCATAAATTACACAAATAATTTAAATGTTATTTATTGGTATACATATAAGCATTAAGAATACATGACATTGAAATAAAACTTGTAAAGATGACAAGAGAAGATCAAGCTCAGGATTTGGGGTTATCCTAAATGAGTAAACTGGATATTAGATAAGGATTATTGTTAATAAATCTCAAACTTGGGGGGTATGTGTGTAATTAGAGGTAGTTATAGGATAAAATGACTAATGAAGAGGCCAGAAAGATAGTACAGTGGTTAAGGCACTTATCTTGCATTCGGCGAACACAAGTTTGATCCCCAACACTTTATAAGGTCCCCAGAGATCACCTAGAGTGATCTCTGAGCAAACCTACTGAAATAAGAAATAAAAAATAGGGACTGAGACAGAACTTAATAAGAAAAAAACATCTAACCCCATAAAATATAAGGAGAATAAATGAATAGACACTTCCTCAAAGAAGAAATACAAATGGCCAAAACACACATGAAAAAGTGCTCCACATCACTAATCAGGGAGATGCAAATCAAAATAATAAGGTACCATCTCATGCCACAGATACTGGCACACATCATAAAGGACAGTGCTGGCTGGAATGTGGGGAAAAAGGAATTCTCATTAATTGCTTGTGGGAATGCTTTCTAGTCCAGTCTTTATAGAAAACAATATGGAAATTTCTCAAAAAACTGGGCATTGAGCTCCCATATGATCCAGCTATACACTCATAGGGATATATCCTAGGAACACAAAACCACAATACCAAAATGCCTTCTGTGCACCTATAATCTTTGTAGCATTAATTATAATAGCTAGAATTTGGAAACAACCCAGATGCCCAACAACACATGAGTGAGTGGCTAAAGAAACTGTAGTACATATACACAGTGGAATACTACTATGCCGCTGTCAGGAAAAATTAAGTCATAAAATTTTCTTATACATGGATGGACATGAAAACTTTTATAGATGTGAGAAGCTTTTCCAACCCCAAGTTAAGTTGCTCTCAACTCAAAAAGTCAACCCCTTGAGGAGTTGTGGATGACTATCTGGTTTATTGAGTCACTGACAAGCTTAGAAAAGGGTGTATTTCTTGTCCCCAAAGTCATCTAATTCCCACTTTGGGCTATGAAGAGGTTCTAAGAGCTTCAGGGAAACCAAGTTAGAATAAAATATGGATCACAGATGAAGAACAGAGAAGGGCCCAGTGCTGAGACAGTCTGGCTGGCGTCAGTGGGTTAATGATTTGCTAGGAGCTGCTGGAATAATCCTTGTAAAACTTGGAGATTACAGTCGCTACACAACATCCATGGCCAGCCAACCTGCATGACAACCAACCTGCAAGAATCTTTCCAGACGGTGTTTGCTCTTCCGTCTCCATCCAGAACTGGACCTGGTTTAACATTAAACACACATGCTTCAGGACAAAGGCCAAGGAGTGAGAGGCACTGAGAGACACAGGTGTATGTTGTCCATGGGCTCAGATCTCTCCTGCTGACTGGTGGCTTCCAAAGTCTCTGCAGATTTTAATGGTTTTACTGTCTTTATGACTTTTTTAAACTGAGCTGCTCTCCATGCCTCTCAATTAACCTCCCAGAACCACTACTTCCCAGAAGGCAAAGCCAATCTTCCTTGTTTATTGGGCTTCTGTGAAGGGTCTGCTGCTCAGCTGGTAATGCTGTTCCAGGAGAAAGATCCAACACTTGGTATAAAGGGCAGTAAACACAGGTGTGTCATCTGTTGCCTCTCTTGGGGTATCTGTTCCCAATTTACACTTTAGTCACTCCCACATGAGGGTTCAGAGTGTTGTTCTCATCAGTGTTTAGTTTTGTGATCCATAATGCTCTAAGGTCAACACCAGATGATCCTGACATTATCCAATATCAATCTTCTTGTTTCCAATAATAAGAACAATGAACAGCTTCAACCTATCACTGTATTAGCACCAGATTTACAGATGAAAATAAGTGTGAATTTATTTAATGCAAAGGAAATTGCTTTCATGTTCAAGGAATAGTTTGTGGCTTTAGTTGGACACAAAACAGAAGAGAAGAAACTTAAAAGTGGTGGTAGAACATATATAAACTTCTTTCTTATGGTCGCCACACCTAAGAAGACTCAATTTTGGTAAATACAAATAATTTTCTTAATATACATACTTCAGTGGCTGTAAATTAAAATTTCTCAATATCTATACGTTTTTGACTCCATAATTTCCTGATGAGAGGGTGTCCTGTATATTGCAGAATAGTAAGTTGCTTTTCTGGCCTCTCCCCATTGAATTCAAATAACAAGTTCCCATGGCACCTCCAAATACTGTCTTTGCCAAATGACTCTTGAGGGACAAGATTCTGCCTCCAGTTGATAGCACTTCTGCTGACATTAGAAATGTCAATGTGACTATGTGACATTCATATAAATGTGCATTCATATATACAATAGCACATTCATAAAGATACATACCTTGTTTGAGGAGTGACACTGAGTTCATTGTCTATTACTGAATTCTTAAATATCCTGAAAGGTAGCAATTGAAATGATAAACTCTAATTATCTCTCTTTCTAGGAATCAAAATTCAGAGAATTTCACAATGCCTGGGGGCGGAGGGAGTGGAGGAGCTGTCAGTCTTATGTGAGGCTGTAATCAAGATGCCAGTTGGGGATCTAGTTATTACAAAGTTAATGTGAGTGTGAAGAGATGATCATTCCTCAGGGCTACTACTTCACCAATCTGTTGGCATCTCTAGAGCACTGCTCCTCTTATAGTTCAGCCAGAGGCAGAGAACTGAGAGGAAAAAAAAAGCACAACTAAGGGGGTGTACACCCTCCTGAGCTCAGAAGTGATATCCCATTGTTCTTGCCTTATCTTGTTGGGTTGAAGCGAATCACCATGACCTGTCCACACTTGGTATAAGTGGGTTGCTCCAGAGCATCAAATCAGGAGGCAAAAAACCATTAAGAATGAGTCACCTTCATTTAAACCAAGAATTTATCTCAGAACATTGGCTGGGACTTCCTCATCAGTTACAAAATTTGGGTGATTTTTCTCAGCTGAACCAGTATTTTGTTGGTTTGTTTGCTTGTTTTTAGGGCTTTGGTCTCCTGATCAGCTCTGCCAATAAATTTCCTGAGCCATTTTGGAAGGAAATTTAACTTTTCCCTCCCACCATCTTGTTCTGAAGCTTCCTATCTGGACAGCCAATGGCACAGAAATCACTGGCTCTCACCTTGCAATGCACTTATGTGTCTGATCACCAGTGAGTGTATAAATTCATTCTCATGCACCCAGTGCCATAGAGTGATTGATATATTTAGTAGCCAAAGATGAGTAAAAGAATTTCTGTATATTTAGCATCTTCTTTTTTTGTTTTTTTGTTTTTTGTTTTGTTTGTTTTGTTTTGTTTTGTTTCATTTTTGGACCTCACCAGGCAGTGCTCAGGGGTTATTCCTAGCTCTGCACTCAGAGATCACTCCTGGCAGGCTCACAGGACCATATAGGATGCAGGGGATAGAATCTGGGTCCATCCCAGGTCAGCTGCATGCAAGGCAAAAGCCCTACTGCTTTGCTATCACTCTAGCCCCTATTTAGCATCTTCTATCATCCTTTATGAGCCCATCATTGTACCAGATAGGAATGGAAAAGTGGAAGAGGAACACATTTCCTTTCCTTTCATAAGATTTGGAGTCAACCTGAGATTCCACACTTCTGATAATGAGAGGTCTTAGTAATACACAAATATATACTAAATTATTAGTTAAAAACTGGAACTTTTAACAGACAAGTAGAACAGAGAGGATATTTGGTACTTATTAAAATATTAAGTATACCCAACAGACATACTTAACTCACTAACTTTAGTTCCTTATTTAGGAATTTACTAGGTACTATGCTAAGTAATTTAAATATATATTCTGTGATCATTCTAAAGATATCTGGAGTAGAATTTTTATGTTTATTTTAAATATGAGGAAAATGAACTTGGGAAATTAGGTAACTATGTAATTACCAAATTATTTAGGTCAGTTCATGAGTGAGAGGTAAGGTTTAGACTTTCAGATTGTTTTCTTTCAAGACCTAACCTCCTATTTCATATACTGCCTGAAAGAAGAATGGAATTAGTTCTCAACATTGGTGTAATTTGAAAAGCAGGGAGAAAGGTTTTGTATAATAGGTAAAGAGGTGTAATAAAGGCCAGGCTACAGAAACATGAGAATTTATGGGTTAATGAGGGCTTCATCCTGGTCGAGTGGCTGATCCAGTGCTGGGCTGGCTGGGAGAACTGATTTTCTTTCTTTGAAAGCCAGGCAGAACAAATTGGCTCTGAAATAAGGGAGCCATCAAGAATTTGAATTAGGGAAGACTACAAAAATTACCAAATTCAAAGGACATCAGAAAATTCACCAGCTGGTTTGAAAGAGTAAGAGTAGAAACAGATGTTGCGGTTATCAAGGTATAAAGGGACATCAAACTGAAATAGGAAAAAAGAAAGATATTTTCTTTGGAGTTGGTGATTTTTTTTTTCCTAAATAATTGCTCTTATCAAGAGTTTTCAAGGTTGCAGTTATCAAGGCATAAGGGACATCCAATTGAAATAGAAAAAAAGAAACATTTTCTTTGGAGTTAATCCATTTTTTTTCCCAAATAATTGTTCTTAATTAATGATAATGGTGGAAGCATAAAATGAATGTTTCTCGTTGGTAATCACAACATAAACTCCACACACATAACAAAGCAAACTGATACCTTCAGGGACCCAGCACTGAGCTTTGTGGAAGAGCCCAGGTTGCATTGTGAGAGACGGTTGTTCTGGAGGATGTAGATTTACCTGCCCAAGCACAAAAAACACCAGTCACATATTCACTGGAAAACGAGTTGGGGTTCCAGAGCTGCTCTGCACATTTCTAAATACTTTGTAGGTAGGTTGTCAGCCCTGATGGAATAAAAACAGATTAGCAGAATTCAGTCTAACATTTTTCCTGTACTCCCACAAGTTCCTCCATTGAAAGGGCTTCATACCACACTAATTGCTTATTGTTTCTAGGAAAGGTAGAGATTTTTGTTTGTTTGTTTGTTTTTGTTTTTTGGTCACACTCGGCAGTGCTCAGGGGTTATTCCTGGCTTTATGCTCAGAAATCGCTCCTGGCAGGCTCAGGGGACCATATAGGACACCGGGATTCGAACCACCGACCTTCTGCATGCGAGGCAAATGCCTTACCTCCATGCTATCTCTCCAGCCCCTAAAGATAGAGATTTAATTGTTCATCATATTGACTTCCAAATCTCAGACCAGGGGCCTAGCAATAGCACAGTGGGGGGAGCATTTTGCCTTGCTCATGGCCAACCCATGTTTGATCCCCAGGATCAATTATGGTTTCCTGAGCCTGCAAGGAGTGATTCCTGAATGCAAAGCCCAAAGTAACCTCTAATCACTGCTATGTGTGGCCCAAAAGATAACAAAAATAAACAATCTCTGACCAAAAAGATTTTGGAACTCATTTGAAAAGCCCCAGCAGGGCCCAAAGAGACTTTCATACAAATGCAGTGTAGTCAGAAGAGGAGGTATTAATTGGAGACAATTCTTCACAATGGTGTAATCATGGCTGGGTCACACCCTTGGGATTTTAGCTCACTTTAATAAACACTATATAAGGCAGAAAAAATGAGTATGCACTTCTCTGAAGAAAAAGAAAGACAAATTCAGGATTAAACAGAGCAGTAGGTTTTTTGTTTTTTGTTTTTATTTTGTTTTTTTTGTTTTTGTTTTTGTTTTTTTTGGGGGGGCACACCCATTTGATGCTCAGCGTTTACTTCTGGCTAAGCGCTCAGAAATTGCCCCTGACTTGGGGGGACCAGATGGGATGCCGGGGGATCGAACCGTGATCCTTCCTTGGCTAGCGTTTGCAAGGCCAACAGACACCTTACCTCTAGCCCCATAAAGTATTGATTGTTCTTTTTTAATTCTGTGCTTTTTCTTTTTTTCCTCTGTATTTTTTTCTTTATTTAAACATCTTCATTACACATATGATTGTAATTAGGTTTCAGTCATGTAAAGAACACCCCCTTCCCCAGTGCAACATTCCTACCACCAATGTCCCAAATCTCCCTCCATTCCACCCCACCCCCACCTGTATTCCAGACAGGCTTTCCAGTTCCCTCATTCATTCACATGATTATGGTAGTTCTCTGTGTAGGTTTGTGTGTGTGTGTGTGTGTGTGTGTGTGTGTGTGTGTGTGTGTGTGTGTGTGTGTGGTTTTTGGGTCATACCCAGCAGTGCTCAGGGGTTATTCCTGGGTTATCCAGGCTCAGAAATTGCTCTTGACAGGCATGGGGAACCATATGGGACGCCGGGATTCGAACAGATGACCTCCTGCATGAAAGGCAAATGCTTTACCTCCATGCTATCTCTCCGGTCCCTGTGCAGTTATTTCTATAACTGCACTCACCACTCTTTGTGGTGAGCTTCATGAAGTGAGCTGGAAGTTTCAGACCTCCTCTCATTGTCTCTGAGGATTGTTGCAAAAATGACTTTTATTTTTCTTAAAACCCATAGATGAGTGAAACTATTCTGCATCTCTCTCTCCCCCTCTGACTTATTTCTCTCAGCATGATAGATTCCATGTACTTCCATGTATAGGAAAATTTCATGACTTCATCTCTCCTGACTGCTGCATAATATTCCATTGTGTATATGTACCACAGTTAGCCATTCATCTGTTGAAGGGCATCTTGGTTGTTTCCAGAGCCTGGCTATTGTGAATAGTGCTGCAATAAATATAGGTGTGAGGAAGGGGTTTTTGTGTTGTATTCTTGTGTTCTTAGGGTATATCCCTAGGATATGGATCCCTAGGAGTGGAATAGCTGGGTTGAATGGGAGCTCAATTTCCAGTTTTTGAAGGAATCTCCATATCGCTTTCCATAGAGGTTGGACTAGATGGCATTCCCACCAGCAGTGGATAAGAGTTCCTTTCTCTCCACATCCCCGCCAGAACTGATTGTTCTCATTCTTTGTGATGTAGGCCAATCTCTGTGGTGTGAGATGGTATCTCATCGTTGTTTTTGTTTTTGTTTGTTTTTGGGGCCACACCCGGTAATGCTCAGGGGTTACTCCTGGCTATGCGCTCAGAAGTCGCTCCTGGCTTGGGGGACCATATGGGATGCCGGGGGATTGAACCCCGGTCCGTTCTAGAAGAGCGCTGGCAAGGTAGACACCTTACCTCTAGAGCCACTGCGCTGGCCCCGGTTATTTTTAATACTAAATCTTTCCACAAAAACATAATCTCATACTGCTAGTCTGTGGAGACTCCTAAGATTTTGAAATTCAAATTTCCACACTCATATTTTTTGGTTTTCAAAACTAAGTGGATAGAGATGCATCAGCTTTATTAGTCTCTTCCCGCCATGGCTCACTGACTAGTGCAGTTCTTCGAAATCTAAAGAACCCAAAACTGGCCCTTTTCTGGCCTCTGCCTGGAAGCTCTAACAATCAGAGCACTAGAGGTGAGTCTTTCTCCTCCTTTCTTTGGCGGGGGGTGGGAGGTGATGCTCAGGGTTTAGTCCTAGCTATGCACTGAGAATTCGCTCCTGGCTTGAGAAACCATATGGGACTCCAGGGGATCGAACCTTGCCCCTTGCCCCTTGTGCCATTGCTCCAGCCCCATGAGTCTTTATCCTCTTATAAAAGTTCGTTCTCCAATTCTCTTAGTGGGCCCCCCATTGAATCCCAAACAAAAGTTTATTAGAATAGGGACCATATGGGATGCCAGGATTGAACTTGGGTCAGCTGCATGCAGCAGTATTTTCTTTCATATCAAGACAAAGATTAATAAACAAAAACAATATACATGAAAATAATACAGACACCCACACTAGTGAACAGGAAATTGAATGACTTTTTATGTATAGCAGTATTTTTAATATGGATTTTACTGCCTGCCACTCTATTTTACTCACTTATTGCTCTTAATAAATTTTAATGGAAGCTTTAAGGATTAATAACTATATATATTGATATATATTTTTCAAATAATTTGAAAATGCTATTTTCCTTCTTTCCAAGTATGAATTCCTTTTTTGTCATTCTCAAATTTCTAGTTATTATCTGAACATATATATCTTAAATATGTAAACATATGATAATATTGAATAATGATATTAAGTTTTCCTGTGACCCAAAAGTATTTCCAGTTGACACTCTCTCTTAACTACTTTTCCTCTAAATTCTAATTTCAATGTACTAATTTCAACCCAATATCTTGTGATGCTTATTAAAAAAAAGATAGCCTTCATCCCTCATCCCTACCCCTCAGTGGTTTTATGGTGATCAAAAGCGAAAAGTCTTAGCAAGGTAACTTTGTGTGAAAGAATAGAGAATTCTTGATAGCCTCTGTTCTCCTTCCACCTTCCCATACAGCTGACCTCCTTGAGCTCATCCCGTATACCAGGCAAATATAATGTTTAGTTCATGCTCTGTTCTCTAGTCCTGGAGTTGCCTTCCCTGAATAGACTTGTGACTACCACATACCATCACCATTCTTCTATTGCCTCTCTGCCTCCCAGCTTTGGTGAAAGTGATGCTGAATTATCCTGTCAACTCCCAGGTCTCTATTTTCTATTCCCCTCACTCCCTGAACATTGATCATCCCAGCATGATGTGGTGTTTGTGCTTAGCAAGCTCATTATTTATTGGGAGTTTCCTCCAAGAAGGAGGAGGGATTTTTATTGATATGCACCAAGCTAGATCCAATGTCAACATATCTAGAAATACAAGACCTGTTTGAATGAAAAAATCCCCTTACCTTCTCTTTGCTTTTTATGAACACATTGATGGAGTCTAAGATGGAGAAGGAAAGGAACTGAGAAGAGATTCTATTCAGCACTACCTTTAAGAATCAGGTCATTTTCTAAGAGACAAACTGACTTTGGGAACTAAGATTTAACATTGCTGCAGACTTGGATTTTCAAATATAAAGTAACTTTTTATTAGACTTTTAAAAAATAACTTTATTTAAACTGTGGTTTACAAGATTGTTCATACTACAGCTGTGTGTTTTTCCTCCACAGTTACAAAGTAGTTCATGATTGAGTTTCTGTCATACAATGTCCAACACTTCCGAGGCACATATCCTGCATTTTTATTTGGTTCTATACCAGCAGCACATTCCTCACTCCGACCTCTCTCTTGTAAGAGAACTTCAGGCAGAGTCCCTTTTTGAATGTGCATCCCATGAACAGAGTCCAAATCTGATAGAATGTGTTAAGATCCCCTCACAGACTGATTCTCTTAGCATGTAGAGCTTTTACTCTGCAGCCTTTGTTGCCCACACAGAGATGAGAGAAATAAAGATATGTTGCCCACTGGACAAGCCTCGATAGCATCCAACATGCCATGGTAATCTGTCTGGCACACAGATGCACAACATTTGTTTAGAGACTCAACTTAATTGATGCCAGAATTCAGCACAGTTAACTCCAGTATTGATTCCCTGGGTCCATTCAGTCAGAAACTTTTTCTAAAAAATTTCAAGCCCTCTTTCAGAGATTCTTGAACATATCTGATAATGATCAGATTTAAGCCCACATTTGAGCAACTTAATGTACAACATTGAAGGAAACTGGCTTATGTTCCAATAAAATTTGAGCTCAGTGCATGAACCTTATGGAAACTAAAGTGACAACTTAGAAACAACCAAAATGGCATGAATGACTCTTAAAATGATTGCTAGAGTTAATAATATCTTGTGATATTACATCTTGTTTTCCATAATATATAAAGCATTATAAAAAAAGGCACTAGATTCATAAACTAAAAAATCCAAATAATATATTCAAAGACTGATTGTTGGATGAGGTTATATGAAGTTTCTTCCATGAATGATACTAACAAGTATTTGCCGATTATCATTGAGCAACCAACTATGAATCAGTCTCACAATTATGTCTCCTACAATAAATAACTCTACAACTTCCTCTTAAAGTTGCCAGTGAAATGTCACCCACGTATTTATAGATTCTCTGTTCTAAGACAATTTGTTATGTGGACTGAATGTCTCTATTCTCACAATATAACATATTCTAAAATACAGCATAGCATGTATGCACAGTTGGTTGAAAAGTTGTATAGGAATGAATTAGACTTCTAAAGGATTCTCATCTAGAACCTTCTGAATATAAATAGTACAATGAACCTACCTATGTTGGCAATTTCATTTTATTTGAGGGAGTATAATGGGGATTGATGATCATGAGAAAGTGACTGAGGGATAAAATAAGAATGAAAACCGCCTATCAAAATTTGGAAAGATTACTCTATCCACGCACAATCATAACTATGATAGGAATCACACCCCCACATCGTTCACCCACTCTTAAAAAACATGCTTCCTAGGCACTGACTCACTTAAGCACAGAAATAAATGATTTAGCACAAAGACAGCAGATAGGTGCCTGGGGCAAGGAAGGGCTTTTCAAAGGCAACTTTAGGGCCATTTCAGCTACAAAGAGGGAAGAGAAGCCAGACTTCTGAGAGCCTTGACTAGTTCTTCCCTCAACACATGTCCGATGCTTCTACAGAGGCAGCTTTTCTTGCATTACTGTTCTTGAAGAATGTGCTCACATGTGGGGAGACAGAGCAACTTTGAATTTCACAGAGTAAGAATGACAAGAAGAATGTGCACAGTTTTGATGTACATATCTGAAAGCTATGAATGGGTTTTGAGAGGATGCAAAAATCTAAGGAATAAATAATTTGGTCTAAAGAGAATTGAAGGTTGAATCTGAGGAGAGATGAAAGCTCTAGGTTGGAGACTCCCAAGCACTGTTGAGATGACCCAGGTGGGCCAAGCAAAGCCCCCATGGGCTCTAGCACTGAACCACTCACTGATCTCCTTGACTAGCATCTCCAGAAGTGTCTACTGGGTCCCCTAAGTACTGCTTGAAGTCCTTGTTCACAAACAAAAGAAAAATGGTTAAGTTCAAAGTGATGCACACTTTGAATATTATCTAATATCTAGCAAATAGCAGGTCTTTTATATCCACAACATATATTGTGCATTTTATTTGGCCTTATTTAATGTCTCAATATATCAGATAAGGTGGGGGGGTGATGGGGTTGGAGGTGCTACCATAATCCTAGATAGAGAAAGACCAAATGTTAATCACTTCCTTCAGCCAGGATATGGGAGACTCTCCTCCTTCCATCTGCATCTTCAGTCCCTGATCATTATCTCATTTCTCTGCTGTGGGGAGATAGGGTCTGGAGACCTCAAAAGGCACTGATGAATATTTCCACACCTTCTCTGTATGAACATGCACTTGCCTGCTTATAGGTTCTTTTATTAGAGTAAGTTCAGAAAATTGTCCATCCACAGAAGCAAGCTTTTCTTCCTGCCCACTTGAGCACAGTTGGGAAATATTACAAAGCAAAACTTCCTTTTGGTTCCTTTATCGGAAATTAAAAAAATAAGATCAATATCAAAAACAATAATTCTCTGACTGGCCCCTAAGATGTCAGCTAATAGTAGGAGAAAAGCAACTTCTCAGATATTAGCTATTTGGAACCATCCGAGGGCCTTGATTTTGGGTGTGTAGCACTGGATTTATTTCTTTCTCTTTCTCCTCCTCTTCCCTTTATTCCTTCTCCTCCTCTTCTTCCTCCTACAGCATGGAGGAAGCCAGAGGGAAAAGAAGAGTCAAATTCTCCTTTGCAGAGACAAATCTCTGACACTATCAAGAGTCCACCGGCCTAGTTCCTGCTCCAGTTCTCATCTGCCCTGGAGAAACCCAGCACAGATAATGGACAAAGTTTCTATTTCTGCTTAATCCTCTTGATTCTGTTTCTGGAAGAGCCTGTCTTGCTCGCGCTGCCTAACTACCATGTGGTTGAGCACCAGATTCTGCTGGATAGAGAGGGTAGGGATAACTCAGGGGCTTCCTGCTCCAGGGGAAGTGGGCAGTGCACTCTCAGGTCTGCTCTGCCACGTTACCCTATCAACCAGGGCACCTTCCACAGCACAGTGCGTTACTGGAATCTGATCCTCATCCCCACACCCCAAGGATTGCCAGGTAACTGTTGATTCTCTGCACATAAACCTCCCTTCCTGTCACCTCCAGAAAACTCCCTGGTTTTCCTGGACACTTGTTAACGCTCTACCTGCAATGTAAACATGTGGGATCAAGCATTTGTGTATCACCTGAAAGAACAATTTGACAGGATGTGAAATTCCTTACAGTGTGTGATTTTTTTAAGGTTCACAGCTCTGAGAATTAAGCCTATTTCTGTATTGAACTAGAACTGCCCCTCACAATGATAAGGTTAAAGAGAATTAATTAATAATAGGAGAATATATATCAACACTTGAAGCATATAAGAATACACTTTGACCAAAAATCCTCTCTAGAAGAGACAACCATGACCTATAGGTCTAGCAGAAGCAAGATAATGAGGAAAAAAAACTTTGGAAATAGAAATAACTCATTTAGGGGGGAAATTTTTTTGAGTTTATTTTTTTGGCTTTCTCTCTATTCTCACTATTGTAACTCAATGAAGTCTTTTTTGTTATTGTTCTCAAAGTCAATAGCAATTAAACACCAGTGCCCAACTGAAAAATTAGTTTCTATAGAAAGAATGTATTCCAAAATCATTAATTCTAGGAAAAAAAAAACAAATTATACTTTTTCCTATTCATTCAATGTTGTCAATTAAACTTCTCTGTGGACATATTCTGAATGCTGCTTATTATTTTAGAAAAACTGTCATCAATTTAAAAATAAAGTTACTGATTATTCTTGTTCAAGTTGCTAGCTGGCAGGATCTCAGAGTGGTGGACAGGACACAATCAAATGTGACTTTCTATGCCTGGTACCCAACAGTGAAGGGAAACTTGCCACCAAATTGACTCCTGGTGACAGGTCAACCGAAGGTTAGGCATATGTGTGGGGTGCAGAGAGAATCAAGCAATGTCTCAGAGAAGGAAAATGAACAAAAATAAGGATGGCTTCATGATCTGTCTTAGGGGAAAGTTAAAGATCAGCTTGATCACTCCTACAAGAAGTAATGATGGTATTTATGTTACTTTTAAATAAAAATTGATTTATAAAAATAATAGCAATTTTAGTCATCATTTTTATTAAATTATTTTAATTTTATTTTACTGTGTTTCATTTTTGTGTTAGGGGTTTTTATTTGTTTATTTGGGGGGGTTGTTACACCTGACTGTTCTCAGCATTGACTCCTGGCTCTGTGCTCAGGGCTCACTCCTGGCCATGTGCAGGGACCAGTACAGTGTATTGGGGTTGAACCTGGATTGGCCTTATTCACTGTGCTGCCTTGCTGGACCTCATTATTTCCCGTTTTTATCTCCCTTATTGAAAGGTTGCTCCTTTTTCAACATCTTGGAAAGATTTCATGAGGTCTCAAACTATTAATGCTTTTATGTGTATTATATTTACTGCTGTAAATTTCCCCCTGAATGCCACTTGGATTTTACCTCATAGTTTTAGTAGGTTATGGCCATTTTGTTATAAATAATTCTTCATTTTCATTTGTTTCATAATACAAAGCTTATGAAATAATGCAAGTCTGTCTCCCCCAGGCCATTTGAGGGTTCTATATATCTATATTTTGTTTTGTAATTTCTGACTCATTTATTTGGATAATTTCTCCAGAATTTACAATATTTGGTCAGCTAAGGTGGGCTAAGAAATATTATTTTGTTGCATAGGACATATTATGCAATAAAAATGTTATTGTGGTTCATTAATTTGGTTGCATCACTTCTTGATTTCTCAATTATCTGCAAAGTCCTGAATACTCCCACCAATTGTACTAAAATTAGAACCCTGATCCCAGTTACTCCTGTCAGGATGTTTTCCCTCTTTTAGTTGTTGCTTATAATGCTTAAATCTTATTTTTATTGCATATTGCTCTCTAGACATCAAAAAACAATAGATTCTCATTTTATGAATTTGATTACATGTATCTTGGTGCTACTTTGAAAAAGATTGCTGTTGCTAAGCTTTGAGGCACATTACAATGTTGTCTGTCCTTCATTTTATGAAGATACTACCTACATTCTTGAGTGGTCCTCCTCCCCCTATTCTGTCTCCAGAAGGTCACCCTAGACTGCCCACTGCATCTTGTTTCTACCCACTGTGTCTGACCTTTGCTTTCTTTCTTCAGCTGTTATGTCACATTCTTATCATGTCAGCTGGAGGAATTTCTCACCCATTTCTTCTGATGGACTCATTTGTTGTTCAATTGTGTCCAGTCTCCTGACCTGTGAGTATTTTATTTCCATCTGTGGGACTTTTTTTAATTACAGAATTTTTATTTGACTAAAAAACATGGCTGATAGTTGATTGATAGTTGAGTTTTAGCATATATATCATCACCTATTTCCTACATATCAACTTCCCTCTGCCAGTGTTCAGATACTCCCTCCACACAACTCCATATCCCACCGTCTATGAATAGTACTTTACAAAGATGTTATGGTTGTTCTTAGATCTCATATTTTAGTGTTATTGTATATATGATATATGTATTTATGTTTCAATGTTATTGTATATATATATGCTTATATATGTTTATGTATATATAATATACACACATACTCACATACACACATATGCCCAGAATCCCATCACTAGGTTTCTCCAAAGTGCCATGTGGTGGACAAATCAGGCGAATTACTGAGAAGACAAGATGAATCCTGAAGAAGAGAAGAGAAAGCAGCACTGCTATGTCCCCAGTAGTGAAGACTTCACCATGAGCCATGCAATCTATGGCAACGTGATGGTCTCTCTGGAGACGCTCCCCTATTCCTTCCCATCACTTCCCTTTTCTATTCCCTTGTCCTGGCTGTGGGAGACAGGCTTGCCTTGATTGATGTCAACTTCTTCCACTGGCTACTTCATGTATGTGGGTGGGGGAAAGACTGGGATCCTGAGCAGGGAAAGCTGGTTTTCCAACAGGAAATGATTTCTGTGTGCATAGAATTTGTGAAATCACTTGAACTCTTAGTCTATTTACTTAAAGCTGATGTCATGCCAACAAAAAATAGGCAACCAGATCAGGGGTATAAATCAGTGTTACAGTGTATACTTGGTGTGTGTGAGGCTGGATTGATTCCTAGCATACACCACACACACACACACACACACACACACACACACACACACACACACACACACACACACAGAACAAAGATAGTTGCCATATATTTCATTGAGTGCATGATACATCTCTAATTTCTGTCTCTTTCAACACAGAAAGAGACATCTTTCTGTCTTTCTGTCTTTCACAGAAAGACATCTGTCTTTTTTTTTTTTTTTTTTTTTTTTTTTTTTTTTTTTTTTTTGGTTTTTGGGCCACACCCGTTTGACGCTCAGGGGTTACTCCTGGCTATGTGCTCAGAAATCGCCCCTGGCTTGGGTGGACCATATGGGACGCCGGGGGATCGAACCGAGGTCCTTCCTTGGCTAGCGCTTGCAAGGCAGACACCTTACCTCCAGCGCCACCTACCCGGCCCCGACATCTGTCTTTTTTGATGCAATCTGAAACAGACATTTGGGGTATCTGCTGAACAATGAAGTTCTTATTTGCCTTTTTTGTCTTTCAAATCCTTTTTGAGCTATGCTTCCTATTGGTTGGACTTAAGAGTCATTGATCCTACTGTGTCCATAAAGGTTTCTGGCCTCCAGGTTTTTGTATTTCTCCTTGCAACCAGTTATTGGCTATTAGTTTCTTTCTGAAATAACTATTTAAAGCATCACAGCCCAACCATTCCCAACCTCTTTCCCTGAGTAATTGGCTTCACAAGCCCTCTGCCTGCCTGTCACATCATCATATGCAACAGTTTCAGCAAAATCTTTGTAGCATAATGGAGCTCAGCCTCCATGTGGATCCGTCCCTCCCTTCAGCTGAACAGCTTTCCCTGGTGCTACATAACAAGTTACAGAGATGAGCATGCACCGTGCTCCACCCTCACTGCAGACTGCTCCTCAGATGTCTGTCCACTACAGGCAGAAGAATAAGGGGCTCTTCCCTGGGCCCATTAAGTCATCAAGAACGGAACCCCACTGCACTGCACCTGCACCTCCATTAAACCTGCACACATGACTGTTGAGGAGGATCATAGTGTGGTTGACCCAATTCACCAGAGGCCAAGAACATTCCAGACTGTGAGTGCTTCCTGGGGCCAGCACAGGAGAGAATCCCATCACTTCTACCTCATCCTGATTTTCTAGAGAAATCAACTGAGGGTATGTGGCATCAGTGGGAGTTCCTGAAAGAAGGGAAATACACTCCAGACACATCACATGGTTACTGCTCCACTGGCTGTGGTTAAGAAGAGTCAAGGAATTAAAATTGCAGCCAAATTGAGTGGGAGAAAAAGGAGTTAAGGAGTTCAGGTGGCCTTGGTCCTGAACTCTCCATCCTGAACAAAAGATACTCTTCATCGTCCTATCTTCAAAAGGGGAAGCAAACCAGACAGCAAGCAAATGGGTTTGTACAAGAAAAATTGCAGTGTAGGCTGATGTGGCTTTGAAGAACAAAGGATCTGGCACTAAACTAATTGTTTTGCTTCAGTTTCTACGTGTTAGTAGTGATTGGGGTACCTCTATACCCACAAATCTTCTCTACCTTGTTTTCTCCTTTTCTTGAGACCATGAATCTTGAAATTCTTGTTTTTCTCTCTTTGATGATCTTAAGTCCTTGTCAGTTGTTTTCTACTCCTCAGTTTCCTCCATTTCCCATACTATAAAGGAGGACACAAGCAACCCAGCCTCTCCTTCAGGACAGGCTGAAATGTGCTAGGTAATGAGGTTCAACCCCCAGAGAAGCTCTGATGATTGGATCCTGAGAGAAGCTTTGTACCTGATTAGAAGCCTCAGATGAGCTCTGATCTCAGTGCCCAGTCACCTGCTAGGCTGTTAGCTCCACCCACTACCCCATACCTGAGACAGTCTAAGTTGGTGACTCTGAAAACAGATGCCCACATTGTTTTTACAGCTATAGCCATAAAAATTACAGCAAACTGGCTTCCAACATTGAAATTTTGCTGTGGAGGAAAATTATTCTGAGTACAGGGAACCATAAGTGCAAAGCAAAGGTGATGCAAGGAAGATTTTCCTTGAAAGTTCCAGAGAAGGGACCTTCACCTTCCTCCTCCTCTTCCTTCACCCAGTAGTATTTAAAGCATTGTGGATTGTGCTAATGTTATTTAATTTCTATTGCCGTCTCATGAACTTGGGGATACATGTGAATCCCTAGGTCCAAATTTCTCTCTATTTATAAGACCACCATTATATTTGAGGTTCACCCTACAGATTCACAATTTTTTGAGGATATTTTCAAAGATCTTATTTTTCAAATATGTGCATGTTCATAAGCACCAATGATTAACTTGAATATATTGGGGCAAAAGGTGCGGCAGAGTTGAGACCCCCAGCAGACTCATAAACAGGATTAAAACTGTTGGGAATATATCCCCTTGCACAAGGACTAACCAAGGACCCTTAGCACACTAGGAAAAGGACATATCACTGCACTCACAAATCCAAATCCCTCTCTCAGCTTCCCATCTCATTGGTCTAATACCCTCTTTAAAAGCGTCCACACTAACTTCCCATATAGCATTATCAATATAGGTGCTATGATGAGGGGAATATGCAAGTCCAATCTCTTTCCCTGAGGACTTTTCATCTTTGCCTCATTATTCTTCTCTAATTGCATTGCTAGGAGACAGATGAGATCTTCAACTTGTGACTCAGCTGTAACTAATCATGTCTGTCCTCTGCTCCCACAGCGATGGAAGCTTGTCTCCATCTTCCAAGTCAGACAGCAGAAAACCAGGTCTGAACCATTGAGTTTTATGACCACTGTCAGGAAGAATGGTGGCCATGGGAGAAATTATCCTGCCCCAACATTTGTATGACAGGCGATTCATTATTTCAATGGGTGGGTCTGAATTGTCTTCTAGAATTGAGTCAGCAAGCCATTGATTAATGGCATAGACCTTGACTAAAGCTCAGCTACTAACTTGGATGAATGACTGAGTAGGCACAGCTTGCCTGCACCCTTCTGGTTTGCTCCTGTATTGGCTCAATTTCCTGCAGTCAAGTCCATTGAGAGAATTTCATTATCCTTCTATAGTTCTGTGTGGCCTTGACTGGGTTCATATGATAAGCAATGTTAACGTTTTGGTGTTTCAAGTGGTATATATTTGCATTGAAAGACCCAAGTATTTAAGGCCTGAGAGTACATTGATTTGCAAAACAAGAGAAGAAGCAGGAGTGGGTCAAATGAGGTGGTAAATTGAGGAAGACAGCTGAATCTCCAGAAGGTAGAGGATAGGGGAAGTTCAGGTCAACTGAAAGGGACAAGAAGACTTCTTGAAAATACTAAGATCAGGGTAAGACTGGAAGACTCCTTTGAGTAAATGATGACATCTGTGGGTCATCAGAATAAATGACAAATGTCTTGACCCAAATTGCAGCAGAAAATGGGAATGCTGCGTATCTCTCACACTTCCCTGAGTTCTTGGCCTATGGCATGATTTGCAAAATGATTTGGCAAGTTATTGTACCTACTCTAGAGAGGGTGTGTGTTGTATTAATTATTAATGATAAAGTCCTAGTAGTGCATGGATGGATGAAGAGGCCTTTCTCGGCCCAGTCCGGAGCCTGCAGCCCCTACGGCCTGGTGGGTCTGTAGATATCAGGGTGATGGCGAAGAAATGATTCATAGGCAGTCAGATGAAGTTTCAAGACACATCAACTTTATTTGTTAAAAGATCCTAACTGCTAGGTGCATATCTTACATGGCTTTTAAGTTAAACAGTCTCTTTCTTGCTCCTCTGCATCCATGCTGTCTCTGATCTTTCTCTTCTCTCTCTTCTCTCTCTCCTCTCTTTCCCCACCCCTCTCTCTCTTCTTCCCTCCACCCTTCCCCCCCTCATATTCCTTGCTGAGGCTGTTTCCACCCCTCTCCCTGGCCACCCTGCTGTTGCTGTCACTGTCACTGTCACTGTCAGAGAGTCTCACTATCCACATAAGATAGGCAGAAACTTGGGGGAGGGGTAATATCTCTAGGTTCTTTGTTTCAACACACACACACACACACACACACACACACACACACACACACACACACATACACACACACACAGAAAAGAAAAAAAATAAGACAAGGAAACAAAGCTTTTGTTTTCCTGATCTCCGCAAGCCAAAGGCAGGAACCCTAATATTCCCCCAAGGGACAAAGTTTAAGGTGTATAATTAAAATATCAGCCTTTTCCGTAAACAGAACTTTTCTGCAAATACCCTTTAGTTTAAAATTCTTAATGCTATTTAACCAAGCACTTTTATACTGGACCATCCTTAGTTTCTTTCATTAAACTTCCCTAAACAAAATTTTAAGAACGTTTCTGCAAAAATACAGTTTGAAAACAGGCTACTACATTAAGATACACCATAAAACATTGAGCAGTTCAAAAATATTAATTAGGAAAAACTATTAAACACATTTTAACCAGCAAGACAATGATACAATTAGGATTAAGAGATAACCGGTACCCCAGTTTACTACTATTCCCTTCAAACAAAACCACATAACTTGAACTAGCTAGTCCTGCCCCCCAGTTAGAGGGGGAAATAAGGGAGGCACCAGGACCAAACAGGTGCAAGACTACTAAGTAGTAGGCTAGATACAGAGGAGACCACATATTCTAGCAACCCTGGGGGTGAGGGAAGAGGAAATGGGAGGTAGGACAAAAAAGGAGGTGTAGGGAGGACAAATTAGTGATGGAAAGCCCCCCTGATTTTATGTAAATAGGTACCTAAAATATTATTGTCAACAATATGTAAGCCACTATGATCAAAATAAAAATTAAATTAAAAAAAAAGAGATAACCTGAAACAGTTAAAACCAGGAGGTTTTAAAAATCAGCTTCTCAGTTGGGCTTCACTGGCTTCTGTTTTCTCCCTTTTTCTTCCTTTTTTTCATCACCATCATCATGTTTGTCCAGGCACCGATTAGCTGTGGGTGACTCCCAAAGGTGTGCTGGCTGGCCAGGTGGCTTTAGCTCCTTGGAATCCCAGACCCCGTGGGCCATCCCAGGCTGGAGCTGCCACACAGTTCCAATTGCCTGTCTGCAGGGAGGAGGGAGCTTTCTCGCTGCATCTTGTTGAGGAAGTGGTCAGTTGCCTCTGGATGCTGCCACCACTGCTGCCACCTCTCCACCCCTTGGGGCAGCACATATTGGAGGACAGTGGTGGTTGTCTGCAGGAAGCATAGCTCTTTGCCGCTGCAGCCGTGCATCTGGGAGTTTAAAGCAGTTAAGGTAGTTTGAGCCTCCATGTCGATGACTATTGGTCTCATCCAGATACCAGTCCGCCATCAATGACGCCTTTTCTTTCTGGTCATTTTTCTATCAGTGGCCTCTATAAATTTCTGCAAATTGGGAGGCTGAGGTTCTTGGAAAAACCACTTTTCACGGAAGAAAAGTCAATTGCCTGGACCTTTGTGAAGCTGCTCCAAGCTTTCAGCTACCCCCTTTTCAAATCTGCCACCTGAAGGGGTCTCCACCATGTTTACCATGTTTAGATCAGGCACCACGTGGTCCAACCTTTTGGTCTCTCCAGTCTCCAGCTGAAAAGAGCCAAGATTAACCACAAGACCAGGAATCTTACCATCATTGAGGTCTTCTAGGGTCTAGAGTTCAAGTTCATGTCCGGGCACCAATATGTTGTATTAATTATTAATTATAAAGTCTTAGTATGGATGGATTGATGGATGGTAAGGCTTTTCTCAGCCTGGCCTGGCACCTGCAGTCCCTTCCAGGCCAGTCTTTAAGTATCAGGGTAAGTTTCAGGAGTCATCCAGCTTTATTAATCCAGCCATGTACATATGTATTCCTCCCATTGCCTCTAAGCTAACCAGCCTCTCTGCACCCAACCTGTGTCTCCTTTCTACCTGCCACTTCTTCCTTCCTACTGCTTCAGCTCGTCTCACCCCTCCCCCAGGCCACTCTAATTACCGACTACAGCCCCGCCCCCCACTGTGGGAAGGTCTCACTATCCAGGTAAAACAGTCAGGAATTTGGTGGAGAGGTAACAGGTGTGTGTGTATACAGGCATATATATATATATATATATATATATATATATATAAAATCTATGTATATAGAGATGAATATATGTGTGTGTTAGGAGGATTTAGGGCCACTCCCTGCAATTTTTGAAGAGATGGTTTTTGGATACTTGTGCTAAAACTTCAGAGCTATCCCTGTCAATGTTGAGTTGGTTGATTAGTATATTTAGTGCTCAGATGGTAAGATGTAAGCCATACTGTTTTCCTGCTTCCCCTATATTTTTAGAAGGACTCCTTACAAACACTTAAAACAATGCCTGGTTCATAGTAGTCTTCAAAATACCCCATCTATAACTATGAACACTGTGTTTGTTTCATACATTTTAGGAAACGGATACTGAAATGGTCATGGTCATGCTTTCAGTAAAAGACCTTGTGATATCCTTTTGACACTCAGTAAAAATAATTTTGAATTTTATGTTTATCCACTTGAAAATTGTTATTATAATTGAAGTAACTTGGTTATAATAGGATTTACATTATATGATGTGCTTCTGGCATACAATATAGTCTCCATCTTTTGCTAATTTTTTATAGGTTTTTCTCTTTCTAATTTTACTGAAAATAATACCTCAAGATCCACTCAGGTTGTAGCCAAAGGTAAGACTCTTTCCTTATAGTGAGGAATCTTCCACTGTGAATCCTGACCACAGGCCCTTATCACTCATGGATAGGTTGTTTCTAGTCCTGGCTATTCTAGATAGTGTTGTAACAAATGTAAGAGTGCAGATAACTTCACATGTCTGTTTTGTGTTCTTAGGATATATTTCAAGGACTAAGATTGCTGGATTATTCAAAGTCCTATTTTTTAAAAAAAATTTGAGAACTCTCCAAACCATAGAGGTTTTAATTTTTTGACAACTTTCCATATCATTCCAATTCCATAGAGGTTCAACCAGAAAACATAGTTGAATCTAATGGTGATGAGATCCCCATCCCATGGATACCTGCTTCCTGTCTTCTAAAATAAAAGTCATTCTCACTGGTATGAAGTGCTATCTCATTTCATTTTTATTCTCCTGATAATCAGTGATCTTGAGCACTTTTACAATTTGGATTCATTGTTTTTGTTTTGCTTTGTTTTGGTTTGATTGTTGGCCACATCCAGTGGTGCACAGGGCTAACTCCTGGATCTGAGTTCAGTGTTTACTCCTGGCAGTGCTCAGGGGACCATATGGGGTGTTGTCAACCAAACCTGAGTCTAACATGTGCCAGGCAAGCATTTTACCCTCTGTACTATCCCTCTGGCTCAATGTGAATTCTTAGAGTCTGTTTTGCACTGTTTTGTTGTTCATGACAATCATTTGCATATAACTGGAGGGGGTAGTAAGAAAGTGGATTTTCTAGTAATTTACTGTCCATGAAATGTCCGTGTGTTCTTATTTATAAAAATCCTTACTGTTGTCTGGAACTTGAGGTCTTGAAAGTGGATGATTATTAGCAAGACCCCTTGCTCTTTGGCTGCTCTGAGACTCATACCAAAGGGGTTGTCTGTATGCAGAAACCAAATTATAATGGCCTGGTAAGTTTTTTCTCATTAAACAAAACACCATGGTACTCATCAGAATAGGCACACTGGATAGAGTTTGGGGAATTTTATCTGTATGTATAACGCTGGTTTATCAAAAAGGCCAGAATTTGGAATATTAAACATTGTTGGGAATAATTGTAAATAAATGTGTCTACTTCCAAGAAGGGGAAGAAACTTACTTTATTTGTAATGTTCCAATTTCAGCCAGGTATAATAATGTTTTCTTGCCATTACAACTAATTTTCAATCCATATGAACAGATGCATTGTACCTTCCATGTTATTTGTGAGAAGACATCTGGTATATTTCATTTTGCCTTTCAACACCCTTCAACTTTCTCTCCCATAAAAGCAACCTTTATCAGTGCAAGGCACCCAGGTACTGAAGGGAGAGAGAAATGCACAAAATGCCTTGAGTAGACCCACTGCATTCCATGAGCCTGTTTCTTATCCAAATGAATAAAGACCATTATGTCTCTGCTCTCTGTCCACAGTCTCTGATGTTTTAGGCACGTGGTGAAAAATGCACATCAATTCATGCAATCATTGAAATACCAGCTAATGGAATGACAGGCATCTCTGGGAAAACTATCCGTGGTATGGAGAAAATATATTTAATGATTCTGAAAGCATGTCTCTAATTTTTTCATTTATTTGTTTTTGTTTTTTATTTTTATTTTTTAAATTATTTATTTAAAGAAAATGTATCACATTGTTGACATAACTGATCATAATACATTTGTTTCAGGATGACAGAAAGCAAATTGATTAAGAACTAGAAAGAGACTAGATAATGAAAAAAATGGAAAAAGGGGAGAAAGTTCATTAGCAGTTATATTTGTGAAACTTATTGTATCACCTATAAAGTCATTAATACAATAGTTGAAGGTTTAGTAAGCTCTCTTTTTTTTTTACTCCAGAGATGGGAAATACACTAAAAAAAAATAGATGTGTGTGGCAACTGTCGTTTGAGTAGGCACAGCAAAATATAGAAGAAATTGGAAATAAACACCTTTGGCCTAAAAACAAGGAGATCTTAGCCCCAACGCACTTTGGCATAAGACCAACTCAAGGCTCCAGGCATACTAGGTTGTTCATCCAACTCCCTAGTCATTCTCGGTTGTCAGCTCTTCAATCTCACAGTTGTTGCTGTCAGGTTTCTGTAGTTATCGGTCCTGGTTTATGTACAGGTCCTATGTCAAAGACCAGGTGGTGTGTGTGTCTTCTGGTTCCATCTTCCCATCAGTTAACATTGCAAAGAAACCTCCCCTAAAAGCAGTCTATTGCTGTTGCCTGGTTGTCAGGGTTATAGAAGAACTGTTTTTAGAGTAAGTCAATGCCATGGCAGTACTAGGGTCTTCCTTGGTAGAATTTATGTTTCTGGTGCTGGTATAGGAAACCTTGTTTGTTTTGGTAGGTCGTATCCTCGGTTCAGGGGTGAATAGTCAATATCAAATCAACTGGAGCCTAAACCAAGTCATTATGCCAAGTGTCTAGGTGGAAATTCCCACTGAAGTATAAAAATTTTGTGTTCTCATCTCTATTAGATAGGAACTTGTTTGCAACTGTTAACTTTTCCCCTTTTGATGCGCCTATGCAAAAAGGGACAGTCACAGGGAGTTACTAGTGCATATGGGGGGCCGAGGTGTCAAGACCAACAGACCCCAAAGCATCTTGTTTACATGAACCCTGAACAAAGATTTGTCTACTAGTATACTGGAGTATACTAGTATATACAGTACACTAGTATATATAGTTTATATATAGTACAGTAGTGTATATATAGTGTAGTATATAGTATACTAGTATACTACTAATATATTGAATGGAACCCGAGGTAGGGTAAATTGCTGCTACATGAGAAGATGTCCGATAATGGTTATGCCTATTAAAGGGGTGTATCTATTTGACCTCTTTTTTTCCTCTTATTTTGTACCCCAATCTATTGCTTTTCTTTCCTTCAAACAAAGCCACATAACTCGATTTATCTATCTCCGCTTCTTAAATAGAGGGGGAGACAGGAGAGGGTACCAGGACCAAACAAATATATGATCACTAATAGTGAGCAGGACAAAGATGGGACCACCTACTCTAGCAGTCTGGGAAGTGATGGTGAGGTATATGGGTTGCAGAAGGGGAACTGGGATGGGGGGAGGACAAATTTGGTGATGGGTATTCCCCTGATTCAATGTTAATATGTACCTAAAATACTACTGTGAAAGATATGTAAGCCATTATTATCAAAATAAAAATTAAAAAAAATAGAATAAAAAAGGGTGTAACTAAAAGAAACATTCAAAGGAAATTTGTATGTCCTCTTTAACTCTTTTGAAATAGACAGGGAAGAGGTAAGATCCAGTGTGCAGTTTCAAGTTGTGAAATCTAGGTTTTTGTGCAGGCTAGGTAGAATGGCTTCCAACAGTACCATAATAGAAAATGTCCTCAAGTGGGGGGATTTCTCAGGAACCAAATTTGGTAGCAAGCAAAAATTCACGGTTCTGGAAGGTGAAGGCAGAGGGGTCACCAAGAGCAAATCAATAGCAGCAGACTGTCAGTTTTTTCTCATGCTGAGAATTGGTCTTTTCACTGTGGGGGCTGGCTGGTTGGCATCTGGCTGGGCTGGAGAGAATGTTCTACTTTATGAGGAGTTAAGGAATGAGTAAAAAATAGGTTAAATATAGATAATTAACATGAAGGGCTTGAAAAGGGTTTGTAAGGTGTTAAGCAAAAAGAAATAAAGGGGGGAAGGGTTATTTTTGATAAAAGGAACCACACTATACAATGTAGATATTATATCTATTACGGACAGAAATTATATTGATAATGATATAGTGTACACAGACACTCGTATGCCTACATCAGCAGCCAGATAGGTTTGTGGATTACATTTGAAAAGCTTTCCCAAGTGATTTGAGACAGAACACTCTAAGAAAAGGGAAGAAAAGGAAGGGAAAAAAAAGTATAGCTGGCAAATCTGCTGTGAAAGGTTTCCCCTTCCCCCACTTTTTTCCCTTTTAGGCTGATCATGTTTGGTAAGGGTAAACTAGATTGTAGAAAGGCTTAGCTTAGATTGTGTGTGTAGCATTCTTAAGAGCAATCATGAATTTCAAGTCAAAATAACCAAGTGATATGGTAACGAGCACTGTCTGGGAGACTAACCCACGCAATTGATATTATATCTATTACAGATGAGCATTAAACAGCCTTTAGTATGGTAAACATATGTACTCATGCAATTGATCAATGGGTTATAGTTAAAAAGCAGGCCCAGGTGAGATGGGAAATAAAATAAAAAAGGGAGAAAGAGAAAGAAAAAATGGTTAAAGCCAGGAAAGGTTTTCCATTTTCTGGTCCAATCTGGTTTGATGAGGGTAGACTTTATTGCGGAAAGGCTACCTGGAATAGACTATATTCTAGAAAATATGTGGTATGATAATGAGCACAGTATATGGAGTATATACCATGTATTATCATCCAGTGGGGCATACGATCACAATTTCTATCATTTAGGCAAGGTTATGAGCATTATTTTTTTTTTTCATTTCTTATGCTCATAGGGGCTAGTACCAGTTGTACTGGTGTGCATTGAGCCACTTCTTGAGATATTGTGCCCTGTGGTGTAGGTCTAACAAACAGTTCAGGGGTTGTCCTAGTAGTACTAGAAGCCAGATGGTGCTGGACACGCATTCTACCCCTTGCATTATTTCCTGGGTGCCTATAAACTATTTTTGCATGTTTTAAAAATGATAACAATGTTTTTGAAACTGTTTTAATAATGATAATGAAATGTTAATGATAATAAGTGTTTTGAAAATGATAATGATGATAAAATTTTTAGCAATGAACAAAAATATGTAAATCACAAAATAAATTAAGATATTACTATCTGAAATTATCAGGCATTCATATTAAAATAGGAGTTTTATTAAAACTGGTTTGGGGTAAAGCTCATACCTCACATGTAAGAGGCTTGGGGTTGGATCCTAGATACTGCAAACTAGTTCATATACAACATATGCTATTTTATATATAATATATTTATATTATAGCAAATCAAAACAACAACTCACGCCACAGAGACTAGCATACAGCACAAAGAACAAGAACAATCAATGCTGGCGTGGATATGGAGAGAAAGGAATTCTCAATCACTGCTGGTGGGAATGCAGTTTAGTCCAGCCTTTATGAGATATATAGAGATTCCTTAAAAAACTGAAAATTGAGCTCCCATATGATCCAGCTAGACCACTCCAATGTTATACCCTAGGAACACAAAAATAAAACAAAAAATGCCTCTGCACACCTATATTCATTGCAGCACTATTTACAATAGCCAGAGTCTGGAAACAACCCAGATGCCCAACAAATGAACAGCTAAAAAAAATGTGGTATATATACACAATGAAATACTAAGCAGCCATCAGGAAAAATGAAGTCATGAAATTTTCCTATATATGGATGGTCATGGAAACTATTATGCTGAGTGAAATGAGTCAGAGGGAGAGAGATGTCACAGAATAGTCTCACTCCTCTATGGGATTTAAGAAAAATAAAATACATTATTGTAAGAATGCCCAGAAACAATAGAGATGAGAGGTGGAAGGACTAGTCATGATATGAAGCTTACCACAAAGAGTGGTGAGTGCAGTTAGAGAAATAACTACAGTAACAACCATCATGACAATGGTAGTGAGTGAGAGAAATAAAATGCCTGTCTCAAATACAGGCAGGGGGTGGGAGAGGAGGGAGATGCGGGGCATTGGTGGTGGGAACATCGCACTGGTGAAGGGGGGTGTTCGTTTTTTATAACTGAAACTTAACTACAAACATGTTTGTAATCATGTAATCAAGGTAAATTTTATCTTTATATAACTTTTTGTGCTATTGAGTTTTTTCTTCAGACGTATTTTATTAGTGGTTATAGGTTGATTTCGTTGTCCTATGTTCCCCATAGAATGCTTACGCATGTTTTGTCATTTTTATTGCTAAGTATATCATTATTGCTATTTTAATATTTTGTATATTTTATTTTAAATAATTTTTGTTATTTTAACTTATATCTTTCTCCAATGCCCTTTACCTTATTGAACTCTTCATTTCACCTAGTGTTTTTTTGTTTTTGTTTTTATTTTCTTTTGCATTTTTGCAAAGAATTTGCAGTCAATATGCATTATACTTTCACTTCCATTCTTATTAAATTTCTCTAGTCATATATTACACATGATCTTGTTTATTAGTAGACTGCTTTCTATGAGGGGAAATAAAGGATAATATTATCATGTCTTACTTTACTGAAAATCTTTTCAGTTAAGAATTCTTGATTCAATAATTCCCTGCTGTTTACTGAAGTTTAATTCCTCAACCAAATGTGAGTCTTAAGTTTTATTTTAATATGTCAATTGATGGGGCCGGGCGGTGGCGCTAAAGGTAAGGTGTCTGCCTTGCCAGCACTAGCCTAGGACGGACCGCGGTTCGATCCCCTGGTGTCCCATATGGTCCCCCAAGCCAGGAGCGACTTCCGAGCGCATAGCCAGGAGTAACCCCTGGGCATCAAACGGGTGTGGCCCAAAAACCAAAAAAAAAAAAAATGTCAATTGATATGCTCAGTGGAATGACACTCTTTAGCTTATTAATGTGGTGAAATATAATATGTCTTGGTATCTTTTCTCAAAATAAATTGACCAGAATGTAAAGCTTTCTCTACCCATTCTTTTCTATTCCTCTGTCTTTTCCTTAGGTAAAAATGCTTTATCCTAACACTCTTCAGTACAATGTCCTTGGGATAAGTTTTTTTATTTTTATTTTTGTGACACTCAGGGATTACTCTTGTCTCAGAAATCGCTCCTGCTGGAGAGGCCATATGGGACGCCGGAAATCAAACTGTGGTCCATCCTAGGTTAATGCATACAAGGCAAATGCTCTATGGTTTGAGCCACCGCTCCGGCCACATGTCCTTGAAATAAGTTTTGAAATAATTAACTGTAAGTTATCCACATTCATTCCTTTTCAGTATTCATTTATTCTGTGTTGCTTACATTTCTAGTGAATGTTAGAGCCAACCTGTCATTTTTTGAAATAAAGATAAATCAGAATTTATTTTTATAGGGCTTGTGTGCAAGCTATAAAACAATTAATGGAGTATTGTAAACTATGTGGTATTAAGTCATGGACTTCATAAAAAGGAAACATAGTTTTATTTACTTAGAGTTTCTTTCATTTCATCCATATGTTTTAGTTCTCAGAGCACAAGACTTAAAATTATTTTGCCATATTTTTTCTAAGGATTTCACTCTATTGCTTTTGCAAACACAATCATTCATTTAATTTTTAAAGTATTTATTGCTAGTGTATAGAAATACAATTGAGGGGCCCGGAGAGATAGCACAGCAGTAGGGTGTTTGCCTTGCATGTGGCCAACCTGGGAGGGACCCAGTTTGATTTCTGGCATCCCATATAGTCCCCCAGCCTGCCAGGAGTAACTTCTGAGCACTGCTGGATGTGGACAACAACCAACCAATCAATAGATCAATCAATAAATTAAAAAAAAAAGAAATACAATTAATTTTTGCTTATTGACTTTGTACCTTGAATTTTTACCAAATTTGTGTTCTAGTTCTCCTAGCACTTAGGCAATGAATTTTGTATATAAAAATTATGTCATGCCAGAGAGATAGCATGGAGGTTAAGGTGTTTGCCTTGCATGCAGAAAGATGGTGGTTTGAATCCCGGCATCCCATATGGTCCCCCTGGCGTGCCAGGAGCAATTTCTGAGCCTGGAGCCAGGAGTAACCCCTGAGCACTGCCGGGTGTGACCCAAAACCAAAAAAAAATTATGTCACCTGCAAATATAAAGAGTAAGTTTATTTCTTTTCCAACCTGGATCATTTTAAAATTTCACTTTTCTTGTGTAATTTTTGACATGAAAATCAGGTAAAAACATTGACTGGGAAGAGCCTTGATCCTAGGGAGAAAATATTCAGTCTTTCAGTATGAATATAATGTTAATGGTAGGATCGAGGTTCTTGAAGCCTTGTGTTGTATCAGGAAAGCAATTTGGGGATGATTGGATCACACCCAGAAATGCTCAATGGTTATATCTTTTTTTGCACTCGAGAATTACTTTTGACAGTGCTTTTTGACTTTTTTTTTTACGTGTTCATGCTGTTTATTATGAGGAAAATACAAGTCAAAACAACAAGAAACCATAGCACACCAGTGACAATAGCATAAATAAAAATGATTACAAACAAAACAACTTATGTTGGTGGGAATATGGTAACAAAAGTAACCCTTTTCACAATTAGTGACAATATTATCTGGTTCAGACTCCATGGGGAAACTGTATGGAAATTCTTTTTTTTTTTGTTTTTTACAAGTACAACAATTTTAACCAATGGGAGCATAAACACATTTTGATGGCGGGAAGGATAAAGAGGAACCTGGCAGGATGCTTTGCTATCACTCTGATGCCAGGAAACTAATCTTTTAGTATTAAGTTGTGAAATACTATTTTCTCTCATAAAATGATATTTGATTTTGTAATTTTCTTTTTATATGTAATATAGATTTAATTAATTAGTATGATTTAAGTGATATTAATATGATCATTTAATAGTTGTCTTTTATTAATTCATTTTACTGTTGTTGGATGCTAAACTAACCTTGCATTCCTGAGATTAATTTTATTTGATCATGATATATATTCATATTTATGGGTAGCTAGATTGATAAATTAACTTTTATTTGAGAATTTTACTTGTATATTTATAAGATATATTATTCTATAGCCTTTTGGGGGCATCACAAAATTATATTTTACAATATTATTTGTAAAAGTTGAACAGTGTTCCTTGCTCTTCTAGATTTTGAAATGTTTGTGAAGAATTGGTATTAATCCTTTAAATATTTTGCAGAATTTATCATTGAAGCCATATGGGATGGAACCTTTCTTTTTTAGAAGTGTGTTAATTATAAACACAATCTCTTTTTAAATCTATTCACATTTTAAAATTGTCTTGCTAATTGGTCTTTCTGAAATGTGTTCATTTTGTCTCTTTAATCTAATATTTTAGCATTCAGTTGATGACAAGGTTTATTTTCAAGTATTTTATTTCTATAAGTTTAGTAATGGCATGCATTATTTTAGCATTTCAATCTTTTCTCTTTACTCCTGTTTGTCCAGTTTAAGTTTTGTCATTTATGTTTATTTTTGGGTTGGGGGGAGGGCACACCCATTTGACGCTCAGGGGTTACTCCTGGCTATGGACTCAGAAATGACCCCTGGCTGAGGGGGACCATATGGGACGCTGCAGGATCGAACCGTGGTCCTGTCCTAGGCTAGCGCTTGCAAGGCAGATGCCTTACCTCTAGCACCACCTCTCCAGCCCCATTATGTTCATTTTTTTTTAAGAATTAGCTTTATCTAACTTTACAAGAAAAAAACATCTAATCCCATCAAAAAATGGGGAGAATAAATGGACAGAAACTTTGACAAAGAAAAAATACAAATGGCCAAAAGACACATGAAAAAAATGCTCCACATCACTAATCATCAGGGAGATGCAAATCAAAACAACTATGAGGTACCACCTCACACCCCAGAGATTGGCATGTATCACAAAGAATGAGAACAAGCAGTGTTGGTGGGGATGTGGAGAGAAAGGAACTCTTATCCATTGCTGGTGGGAATGCCGTCTAGTTCAACCTTTATGGAAAGCAATATATGGAGATTCCTCCAAAAACTGGAAATTGAGCTCCCACATGACCCAGCTATACCACTCCTAGAAATATACCCTAGGAACACAAAAATACAATACAAAAATCCCTTCCTTACACCTATATTCATTGCAGCACTATTTACCATAGCAAGACTCTGGAAAGAGCCAAGACACTTTTAAACAGATGAATGGCTAAAGAAACTGTGGTACATATACTCAATGGAATATTATGCAGCTGTCAGGATAGATGAAGTCATGAAATTTTCCTATACATGGATGTGCATGGAATCTATTATGCTGAGTGAAATAAGTCAGAGAGAGAGAGAGAAAAAGATGCAGAACTGTCTCACTCATCTATGGGTTTTAGGAAAAATGAAAGACATTCTTGCAATAATAACTTTCAGACATGAAAAAGAAAAGAGCTGGAAGTTACAGCTCACCTCATGAAACTCACCACAAACAGGGATGAGTTTAGTTAGAGAAATAACTAAGTTTCGAACTATCCTAATAATGAGAATGTATGAGGGAAATAGAAAGCCTGTCTAGAGTACAGGCGGGGGTTGGGTGGGGAGGAGGGAGATTTGGGACATTGGTGATGGGAATGTTGCACTGGTGATGGGTGGTGTTCTTTACATGACTGAAACCCAAACACAATCATGTATGTAATAAAGTTGTTTAAATAAAATAAAAAATAAAAAATAAATAAGAATTAGTTTTATCTGTAAAACTTGTTTTGATCTCTTCTATTTCACTAATTTCCTTTTTCCCCCATCCCCTATTTCACTAATTTCCATTCTGATTTTTAATTTTTCTTTTCTACAACTTGTCAAATATATAGTTTCTCTTATTTCTATAGGAATATTGTCTTCATTTTTATTAAAATTATTTCCCAAATTGTCTTAGAATGTGTTGTGTGATTCAGTCCCTATTCCACTGATCAACTATGTGTTGTTTAAATTTCCACATAATCATACATTTCCCAAATAATTTTCTGTGACTAATTTTGAGTATCATTTACGTGTTGTTGGAGTAGACTTGCTATGACATCAACATTATAAGGGATTTAGCTTGTTTTGATTTAAATGTAACCTACTGCAGAGAATGAATTCTCCATGTGCTCTGGAAGAAAATACATGTTTTTGCTGTGGGGGGTAGAATGTTCAATACATGTTTGCTGCTCTGCTATTTTCCTACTCATCAATTCCTCATGTATATGTCATGGTCACCTGATCAATTATATGTAGATTTTATGACCATCATTGAAAGTGAAGTATTCACATTTTCAGGTCCTATTTTTAACAGTCTGCTCCTCTTCAAATTTGTCCATTTTTGCTGTATATTATTTTGATGATTTGGAGCCTAATTCTGGCCCCCAACACTTCTGCCTTTCATGTCCTGAGTGAGACTCCACAGGGTATTGCTGAGTAACTGTGACTAGTGTTCCCCAGAGGTCTCCTGCACTCCTGGGTGAACCTTGGGCCTGCTATCTTGTCTGGAAGTGTTTTGCAGAACTTGCCCAGACATGCAATCTGTCAAAGCATCCCCCTAAGAAAGCCTATTGTACCCTACTGCCACCTTGTGGTCACGTATTTTTCCCTGACACCCCCAAGCCCCTCAAACTTACATAAGTATCCATAGCTGTTTACTTAAAAAAAAAATTCCATTGAACCTTTGTTACATGTTGCTATTAATACCATTTCTTTGCTTCAAATAACTTTACTCTCAATCACCTCCTTGGTCAGCATTTTAATATGTTAAAATCTTAGAGATAATGCTATGAATATTATTTGAAACATGCTTCTTCATATCAGTAAATTAAAAAAGGAGAAAAAGACATTGGCAATGTCTTTCATAAATGCTATATTTTTAAGGGGGTTAATTGCTCTATCAAATCAGTACCTTTCAGTCTCAAAAATCTATTTCTTGAAACAAGTATAATGCCTTAGTCTTGTCCATTTAAACATAGACCATCTTTTTGCACAGATGATGGGAGCCCAGTCTTTGAGATTACTTACTATCCCAAGAACTATATTCTTAGCTATATTCTCAGCTAAAATATAGCCTTCTCTTTGATAAACTCCATGGTTAAGGTTTAGATATTTGTCCCAATCATGTCTTTTCCCTTCAAGAGAGAATGAGTCAACATTCTCTGTTCTTATGTCAATCTCTGTCTTCATTCAGTATGAAGAGTTTGTTTATAATAGAAACATTAGGGCCTGGAGAAATAGTACAGCAGGTAGGGTACACTTACCTGCCAGGTGGCCAACCTAAGTTTGATCCCTGGCACCCCATAGGGTCCACCAGGAGTAATCACTAAGCCCAGAGCCAGAGAAATCCCTAAGCACCACCAAGTGTGCCTCCCCAGCCATAAATAAATAAGTAAACTAGAAACCTTAAGGCTAATAGATCAGCTGGGAGACCCTAGTATCAACCATGTCATTATCTCTAGAATAGCCTGTCATGGTTTGGATGCTACAGACACAACTTCCTGGCTCGCAGACATGAACTCTACATGTAAGTGTGCAGGATAAATGACCCAAACCTGGTGGGATGGGACAGTGTGGTAGGAAGAGCTGAGTGGCAGGGAATGAAGTTTGGTGAGACAAGAGCCCAACACATCAGGGGCATAACCACTGTGCTTGAACACTGTTTGTGAACCAGAGGTGTGAACCTCTGGTGGCACCTTTCAGAAGAAGTGAGTGAGATCCTGGGATTGGGAGCTCATTTCCAGAGGGCTTAAGACCTTCACAGGTTGTAGATTGCAGATGGTCTGGGCCCAGCCAGGAGACACTGAGCCTAGAGAACTTCCCTCTTCCTATTTGCATTCAAAGAGTCTTCATTGATTAAGTTATTAGCTGCTCTCAATGACAAGATTGGAGGCATGTGGATAAGGTCTGTGATTACAGGCTGCAGAACCTGTACAGGTGGAGACAACCTTTTGAACGTGGAGCTCAAGATGAGAAAGGTGGGGAAAGAAAACAAGGGGGCAGCCATGTTTGGGGTCTTCCCATCACTGAGAGTCTGAGTCTCGATCATGGCTGGAATTTCTGCCGTTCAGAGAAGCAGGCTGTTTGAGGCAACTTCACCTGGGGATACACTCGAGGTGGAGGCTACACATTCAGCTTAAGAGCTAAGAAAGCCAAGGCTGTACTTGCAGTAGGACAAATCTCGTTAAATGCCAGCTCCATTCCCTGCAAGTGACTTTCCCTGGTGAGGACTTGGCTCTCCTCCTCCTTTATGTAGGGACTCTGCACCTTCCTACCCCATCTGAGATGTGTCTCCTTTACAGAAACACTCTCCTGTCATAGCCACCTGTCTGAGCTGGTCTGTGTGCCTGTTCAGCTCAGCTCTTGCTTGGAAGCTTGTGTCTTGCAAAAAATGTGGCCAACACTCAGTAGATGCAAACAAGTTGCCTGTCTAGGGTCGAGTCTAGGACGAGTGGGTGTGGGTAGGGAGCTGTCTTGGGCAGTGGCACCATCGAGAAGCACCTCTGTCCACATGCCCACCCCTGCAGAAGTTCCTTACAGTGGAGACTTCCAAGACTGTTTCTAAATCATTTGGCCAAATGTCCCCATAGAAACTGAAAAGGTCCCCTGGTGAGGAACTGTTGGTTTTGTTTTAAAAATAGGATTTTATTGTTTTGTTTTATTTATTTGTTATGTGGGTGGTTGAGAAGTCTCACAAAAGAGACTATTCATTTTGTGTTTATTTATGAAAAATATAGTATTGATTGGAAAGCTAGTACAGAGCTTAAGGATATAAAAGAGCTGAAAGATGATAAAATGATATGCATGGTGCCTCTTCTTTAATGATAGTGTAAGCCACAGTGTCTAAAAGGGAAATAAAGGGGGAGGGGAGAGAGAGAGAGAGAGAAATAGAAGTAAAATGTCTGCCCAGAGGCAGGCAGTGGAGAGGGCAGGAGAGAAACTGGGGCCATTTGTGGTGGGAAATGAGCATTAGTGTGTTGGATATTGTATGACTGAAATTCAATCAAGAACAAATTTTAACTGTGAAATAAAAAAAAAACTGTATTATGAAGAATCTTGTAACCACAGTATTTAAATAAAGTAAATTAAAATAAATAAATAAAATGAATGAAGATTACTAAGAAAAAAAGATTCCTGTCTGGCAGGTAGTCTACCTAGATCCAACTATATATATATATAGTTTATTAGTAAGGAATTGTTTATTCCATCATACCAAAAGAATGTAATGTTTTAAAATGATAAATTGATAAATAAGTGTGCTATGTGAAAAAAGTGAGCTTCTGAAGAAGAATTCTAAATATTATAAGAAAAAAGACCAGTAGACTCAGGGGAAAACTCTTGATAAATTGCAAACCTAGGAAAAAGCAGATATAAGATGAAATAAAGAGAATAACACTAAAAAAATCATATCTGCTCTCCAAAGATAGCTTTTATAAAATGAAAAGCCATTCTCTGTTGTATGTGACTTGGCCAAAAGATTTTCTCATTTGTGTTTCCTTTGTGCCTCTGTGTTTTCCAGCCCTCTTACATTAGAAGGAAGTGACACTGGCAATGAGGAGAAAGGCAAGTCCTAACTTGAATTCTGGATTCATTATTTACTGACCTTTGAAATTATCGACCTGAATCACCATTATAACCCAGTGATCACCCTGAGCTATAACTCTTGGAAGGCTTTTTCACTGTGGCAGAGACACACGTCATCCATCACACCAAAGACACCAGAGTAAGACTTGAAGGAACAGAAAGCTTTGGGATACTAAGCTTTTCCATGATGGGGGCCATCATCCTAGTAGGTGACCAAGGGGAAAAAAACAATTGCTAAACTGAATAGGGCAAAAAAGGCTGTCTCTCAAGCTATAAAAGCCAAAGCTAATTGCAGTGAAGACCACATTAAAATTCAGAGAGACCTAGACAAGCTGTAATCTTTCTAGTTCCTGAAAAGATTTCTACTGCTTGATTGGTCCATTTACAAAAGAAGTGTGTCTAAGGAAGTTCAATAACAATGACTTCACGGACTGTTTTTACAAAGAAAACAGAAATGCTGCTGCTATTTCCAAAACAAGACAGAGAGAGCAGATTTAAATTATTTGCCACTCTCCTTTTATGTTATCTGAGTTACATCAAAAAGAGTCAGGATTTCTTCTGAAGCCAATAATATGACATTACAAATATGTCAACTCAGTGACCATAAAACATCTCATTAACAATATTTTTTATGATCTACGATTTTGAAGCCCATTTTAGAATTATTTGAAAAATGATAAATGCAACATTATGTCCAGAATTCCTTATTTCTGATTTATTTGACTACATCCCAGAGTTGATAGAAGCATTTGGTGCCATTCTGCTGACCTTAGACATTTTTCTCAAAGTAACATTAAAACACACGAAAGGCTGGCATTTGAAAGGGATTATCCAATCTGTTCAGTTCAGCTCCAGTCTTAAGGAACAAGTAAGATAAGCGCCTGTTTCAGTTTTATGTGAAAAGAATTTACACTTTGGTTCAGGGAATAGAATCTTGTGACCAGCCATTTTTCCCTCTATGACTGAAGGAAATCAAATATAACACAAATATCACACGACTATATCTTAATGACCTCTCTACCGTGGAAATCTAAGTGGGGATGGAAGAATGAGGCAAAAGCAATATTTGTGAGAAATAGAGATGAGAATTCTGAAAGTATCTACAGAATTTATGCCTTTAAAAAGGTTTCATCAAGGCACATCCTAGATAACCAGGTCAGATCCAAAACTCTGGGGAGGAATTAGAGTAGAGCCAACAACTATGGCATTATCATTCTTGAGAAAGAAAAATCAAAATAAAAGATGAGAATAGAAGTCAGAAGATATGCCTGGAAGTCAGAAATAGGCAGCAACTCTTATTTGTGGATTGTTTTTTTTAAAAAGATAATATAATTATCTTATATTATATATAATGTTAATATATTAATATCTAGAGACAATAGAGATAAGGGCCAGGAGGACTAGTTCATGGTAGGAAGCTTATTACAAAGAGTGGGGAACAGTATAGTAATAATATCCAGAGACAATAAAGATGAAGGCAGAAGGACCAGCTCATAATATGAAGCTTATCACAAAGAGTGTTGAGCACAATTAGAGAAATAATTGCATCAATAACTATCACGACAATGATAGAGAGAGGGAGAAAAAAATATGCCAGGCTTGAAGACAGGTAGGTGGTGGAGGAGGGGAGGAATGGAGAACATTGGTGGCTAGAAAGTTATACTGGTGAAGAGTGGTATATATTTAATGACTAAAATCCAACTACAAACATTTTTGTAACCATGGTGCTTAAATAAATTATTATTAAAACAAAAGTGTTGAGGAGTGCAGCAAAGAAGGCACAACTATGACAATGAGAGCTGGAAATGATCACTCTAAACAAGAACTGGGTGTTGAAAGAAAGGAAAGTGATATACTGGAAACCCCGTCAGTAATAGTATTGTAAACTACAGTGTCTAAAAGGGAAAAAAAAGAGAGAGAAGGGAGGAAATAATAAAATATCTGCCATACAGGCTGGAAAGGGGAAGGTTGGGTGGGGGGAGGGAAACTGGAGACATTGGTAATGGGAAATGTGCATTGATGAAGGGTGTTGGACATTGTATGACAAACTCAATCATGAACAACTTTGTAACTGGAAAAATAAATATATTATGAATAACCTTGTAAACCATGGTGTTTAAATAAAGCATTTTTTAAAAAATAAAAACAATAGCAGCATTTCTATTCCTTAAGGTGATTAACCTTAGACAGAGGGGCAAGAGAGAGACACTCTGCAGTAAAAGGAAGGAGGATGCACAGACCCAAGAGAAGTACATTCTATAGAATCAGGGGATTCAAGAAGAGGTGGAAAACATTGGAGTTTGGGCCCTGCATTTCCACCAAGGAAAAAGAGATTGAGGAAACACTAACTGCAAAACAAGACTTGTAGAACACAAAACAAGAGAATAAGTGCACAATTTAGAGTCAAACAGGAAAAATGTAAGATGACACCCAGCTATTAACCCAAAATCAAAGGTGTCTTCTTACCTTCCTCTTTCCTTTACGTCTTTGATGTGTAAAAAGCACACCTGGATCTCACTCTACCCTCTCTGGCCTGGTGGAATTTGTACTGGGAGAATAAAAAAAAGTCAGTTTGATTTGGTGTGAAAAAAACACTATAAGACACAAAATCACTGACTCCATGACTCTCCTGAGTGGTTTGGTTTATTAATCCTTTGCAGCTACCCTTCTTCTTTAGATTTCTCTGCCTAGTGGTGTAAATATGCATATGTGTTGATTTCACAACATGAGGAACTTATTTTGACAGAAAAGGCATTGAATTACATGACTGTGTTTGCCCTATCACCTCCTCATAGTGGGAACATCTGGATTCAGGAGAGCAAGATGGTTGAGAGTGAATATTGCCTCTGAGAAATGTGCTACTAAACCAATGAAACCAATGAGAGATAAGAGATGAAAGAAAAGACAACGTGGAAATTTAAATGAAGTTTAATAATGGAAAAATAGAGGAAATATGAGATAATAATGAAACAATAGATAAGTAGGGAGAGAGATGGCTTGGAGGCTGGAACACATGATTTGCATACAAGAGTACTGGATTCAACACCAGGTACCACGTGATGCCCAAAGCACTGCCAGGTGTGGCCCTAAACAAAGACAAATAGAATGAATATGACTCTTCTCTCTGTGTCTCTTAAAAATAAAGCCAGTAAAATGAAATCTACTTATATATCAGGAAGTAACTTTCAGGAAAGCCCAATTAGAAAACTAGATAAAAGAGAAAGGAAGGTCAAATAATGGACTGTTCATAAAAGGCAGATTTGATAAGTCAAAACAGACTGGAGGTTAGAAGAATGAAACACCTTCCATTAGGCAGTGACCAAGACTATATTTATTTCAGAAAGAGACTCTAAGATGAAAATTATAAAAGGGAGACATTTCACAATGAGAACAAATCAATTCAATCAGAAGATCTAATCATCCTAAAAATGCATCTTATTACACTTAGCTTCAAAGCATAAACTGATTGTTCAAAAATGGCAGGGAAGAAGGGCAGAGTGAAAGCAGCAAATGTTAATATTATGATTTCAGGTCTTTTTCCTTATGTGGATGAAATAATTCAATCAAGGGGCCAGAGAGATAATTTAGTGGATAGGACACTTCCCTTGTACACAGTCAGTCTCAGATCAATCCCCAGTATTACATATGGTCCCCTTAGTTAGAGTGATCCTTGAGTACAGAGCTAGAAGTCATCTTTAAGTACCATCAAGTATGCTCCTGGCCAAAAATAAATGACCAAACCTGTTGACATAAAATAGATCAAAGGTGCTTGTAATGGGTCTGAGGTAGAATGGGCCTGGGGGAGGATTTGCAGGGGGGCAAGAGGAAGCTGGCAGCCATGTAGTCCTTTATCTGACTGACCTGCTTGCCTCAAACACCAGAACTAGGCTGCTTAAAAAACAGAAATGTATTAAAGACTATTATTTATAAAATTATATTGATATTTACTTACACACACAGACTCACACACACATACACATTTGACCCTGAAACATTCCAGGTTTAAACTATGCTAGCTCACTTTTTTTTGGATAAATTTTTATTTTTATTTTTACCACAGTGGAATAAAAATCTTTCACAATAATATTTTAGGTACATAGTGACATTGAATCAGGGGCATTCCCACCACCAATGTTGTCCTCCCTTAACCCCTGTTCCCAGCATGCATATCATACCCCCCCTCTTTTCCCCCCCAGGCTACTAGTAGAAGTGGTTCCCTCTGTGTTTAGCTTGTTGTAGATTGAATATTGATTCTGTTGTTGGCTTTGGATTTGGTGTTTAGTCTGATCATTTTTTATTTCTACTTGATGTTCATATGACTGTTTGGTCTTGGTACCCTCCCTTATTTCTCCTCCAATTTGTGAGGTAGAACAAGGTGGTTCAAGTTATGTGGTTCTGTTAATAGGAAAGAAGAAATAAAAGGGGGGGGGGCAAAATCAAACAAGCAAAAAATGGGAGGAGTCCTTCTAGAGGCTATAAATGTCCATTTAAGAGAAGAAAGGGAAAAAGGAAGAAAAACATAATAAGAATACAAAAAAAGGAAAAACAAAATAAATTAAACAAACAAAGCAACCCAAAAGGCACCACAGCAATAAAGACAACAACCAAACAATAACCATGATCCCGAGATAGAAACAAGACAAAGCTTAAAAAACAAACAAACAAAAGCCCCAACAACATCAACAACAACAACTAAAAACAAGCAACAACAATAAAAAAATTAATTTGTGGCTTCTTTTGCATAGGCACAGTAAATATTGGGAAGATTAGAAAGGGAGTTCCCTTGGCCTAAGAGATACAGGTTTTTCTCCACCCTTAAAGTATACTATCATGGGAATAACCACAGGCTCCTTACATTCTCTTATTCTCTCCACTAGGTTCTTTTGTGATGTCTGGGGACTTTCTGCTCAGTTGTGGATGATAAAATCAGGCCTCTCTAACTAGAGATAGACAGAGCCTAGGATGGAGTCTTTCTTTATGGTTCTAAAAGTTCTGTTCCTTCACTGTTGTTTTAATCGGTCTTCTGTAGTTGGTGGTCTTGGTTTTTGTACTGATCCTAGGGTGAAGCCTAGGATAGAGTCTTTCATTATGTTTCCAGATGTTCTGCTAGTTACAGGTGTCTCAGCCAGGCCTCTGGAATTAGAGATCTTGGCTGTTGTACAGGTCGTAGGCCAAAGCCTAGAGTAGGGTTTTTTTTTATTGGTCCCAGGATAGGTTCTGCCCAATCATGGTTGTCACAGTCAGTCTTCTGAAGTTAGCGATCTTAGCTTTTGCACAGATCAAAGGATAACGTGACTTCTGATTTTATCGTATCTTTAGGTGATGAGATAAGACAACTTGATCTGAGACCAAGTTGTTGCCATTTCCTCATTGTTAAGATGTCTTATCAAAACTGGTGCTTGTTGGTGTCAGAACAGTGTTAAGAATGTCCCAGAGGGAGTTTGGTTCCTGGAGCTGTTTCACAGAACTATGTCAGTTCTATGTCTGAGATATAGGATTCAGGGTTGGACAGTCGCTGTCTATACCCCTGGAGTCTAAGTTGGGACCACATGACATATGTTCAAGGTATTGTAAAATGTATGAGTTATCATCTGTAGTAGATAGGAGCTTGTTTCTATAAGTAAAATTCCCCCCTTTTTAGTTTGCCTGTACAAAAAAAATGGTGCTATATTATATTGCTGGTAGATTTGGGGGTTAGAGTGTCAGTCTTCGTCATTCATCTCTGTGCCCCGGTTTTGACTTGAGCTTTAATCCAGGGCAAGACTTATTTTTGTAGGTTTTTGTTCCAAGCAAAACCAAAACAGATGAAGTTAAGGAGAAGAAAGCTAAAACAAGACAATAAATATAAAGGAAAAAATAAATAAAAATGAGCTTTAAAAAAGTAATTAAGAGAACAAAGTGATGCATGAGACTACCTTACATATGAGAATAAACAGGTTAAGAGGTAGTGTTATAGAGGTCTTAAACTTCTAAAGGAAATATAGGCTTCCCCTTGTCTTTTGAGATATTCTTATGGGGATGGAATACAGGGCACATTTTCATCACACCCCCTGGTCTTGTTGAGTTTCAGCAATGATTTGCAATAGAAAGGGCTCAGGTAGAGTTCTTCCACTGGGGATCCTTCTGGAGCTGAATCTGGTATCAAGCAACAGTCCACATCTGGAGGGGTGAAGAGGGCCACAGAGCATAAGTTAGCAGGAGTTGTAGGTTGTAGGTTCTTGCCAGAGATGAGATGTAGGGCTGAGTGGGTGTCCCTTCACTTGGGAGCTGGGTGATGGTTCATTGGGGCAGGAGGGCAGTCTTGATACTAATGGGTTAAGAACTAAGGGTAAAGATCGTTAATAATGTGGGATATCAGGTTGGGATTGGGGGGTGAAGGGATAGTAGGACTTCTGAAGGGATGAGGAGGAATAGTATATAGGAGGGGCTATATGCACTATAGGCATGGATTGTTTACAATTTAGATTTGGCTCTCATAGAGGAGTCCTTTTTCTATTTACACATGCCCATATAAAGACATATATTAGTGCTCTATTTTTTTATTGAAACACTTTGATTACACACATAATTGTGTTTGGGCTTCAGTCATGTAAAGAACACCACCCATCACCAATGCAACATTTCCATCACCAATGTCCCAAATCTCCCTCCTCCCCATCCAACGCCCACCTGTACTCTAGACAGGCTTTCTATTTTCTTCATACATTCTCATTATTAGGATAATTCAAAATGTAGTTATTTCTCTAACTAAACTCATCACTCTTTGTGGTGAGCTTCATGAGGTGAGCTGTAACTTCCAGCCCTTCTCTCTTTTGTGTCTGAAAATTATTATTGCAAGAATGTCTTTCATTTTTCTTAAAACCCATAGATGAGTGAGACCATTCTGTATTTTTTCTCTCTCTCTCTGACTTATTTCACTCAGCATAATAGATTCCATGTACATCCATGTATAGGAAAATTTCATGACTTCATTTCTCCTGACAGTTGCATAATATTCCATTGTGGATATGTACCACAGTTTCTTTAGCCATTCTTCTGTTGAAGGGTATCTTGGTTGTTTCCAGAGTCATGCTATGGTAAATAGTGCTGCAAAGAATATAGGTGTAAGGAAGGGATTTTTGTATTGTATTTTTGTGTTACTAGGGTATATTCCTAGGCATAATATAGCTGGATCGTATGGGAGCTCGATTTCCAGTTTTTGGAGGAATCTCCATATCGCTTCCCATAAAGGTTGAACTAGATGGCATTCCCACCAGCAGTGAATAAGAGTTCCTTTCTCTCCACATCCCCACCAGCGCTGCTTGTTCTCATTCTTTGTGGTGTGTGCCAATTTCTGTGGTGTGAGGTGGTACCTCATAGTTGTTTTGATTTGCATTTCCCTAATGATTAATGATGTGGAGCATTTTTTCGTGTGTCTTTTGGCCATTTGTATTTCTTCTTTGTCAAAGTGGCTATCCATTTCTTCTCCCCATTTTTTGATAGGACTAGATGTTTTTTTCTTGTAAAGTTCTGTCAGTGCCTTGTATATTTTGGAGATTAGCTCCTTATCTGATGGGTAGTGGGTGAATAGTTTCTCCCACTCAGTGGGGGGCTCTTGTATCCTGGGCGCTATTTCTTTTGATGTGCAGAAGCTTCTCAGTTTAATATATTCCCATCTGTTAATCTCTGCTTTCACTTGCTTGGAGAGTGCAGTTTCCTCCTTGAAGATGCCTGTAGTCTCAATGTCCTGGAGTGTTTTACCTACGTGTTGTTCTATATATCTTATGGTTTCAGGTCTGATATCAAGGTCTTTCATACATTTGGATTTTACCTTCATACATGATGTTAACTGGGGGTCTAAGTTCAATTTTTTGCAAGTGGCTAGCCAGTTGTGCCAACACCACTTGTTGAAGAGGCTTTCTTTGTTCCATTTAGGATTTCTTGCTCCTTTATCAAAAATTAGGTGATTGTATGTCTGGGGAACATTCTCTGAGTATTCAAGCCTATTCCACTGATCTGAGGGCCTGTCTTTATTCCAATACCATGCTATTTTGATAACTATTGCTTTGTAGTACAGTTTAAAGTTGGGGAAAGTAATTCCTCCCATATTCTTTTTTCCAATAATTGCTTTAGCTATTCTAGGGTGTTTATTGTTCCAAATGAATTTTAAAAGTGCCTGATCCATTTCTTTGAAGAATGTCATGGGTATCTTTAGAGGGATCACATTAAATCTGTACAATGCTTTGGAGAGTATTGTCATTTTAATGATGTTAATCCTGCCAATCCATGAGCAGGGTATGTGCTTCCATTTCCGTGTGTCCTCTCTTATTTCTTGGAGCAGAGTTTTATAGTTTTCTTTGTATAGGTCCTTCACATTTTTAGTCAAGTTGATTCCAAGATATTTGAGTTTGTGTGGCACTATTGTGAATGGGGTTGTTTTCTTAATGTCCATTTCTTCCTTAATATTATCGGTGTATAGAAAGGCCATTGATTTTTGTGTGTTCATTTTGTAGACTGCCACCTTGCTATATAAGTCTATTGTTTTTAGAAGATTTTTCGTAGGGTCTTCAGGGTTTTCTAAGTAGAGTATCATGTCATCTGCAATCAGCGAGAGCTTGACTTCTTCCTTTCCTACCTGGATTCCCTTGATATATATATTGCCTAATCGCTATAGCAAGTACTTCCAGTGCTATGTTGAATAGAAGTGGTGAGAGAGGACAGCCTTGTCTTGTGCTAGAATTTAGAGGGAAGGCTTTTAGTTTTTCTCCATTGAGGATAATATTTTCCACTGGCTTGTGGTAGATGGCCTTAACTATATTGAGAAAGGTTCCTTTCATTCCCATCTTGCTGAGAGTTTTGATCAAGAATGGGTGTTAGACCTTATTAAATGCTTTCTCTGCATCTATTGATATGATCATGTGATTTTTATTTTTCTTGTTGTTTATGTTGTGTATTATGTTGATAGATTTATGAATGTTAAACCATCCTTGCATTCTTGGGATGAAATCTATTTGATTGTAGTGGATGATCTTCTTAATGAGGCATTGAATCCTATTTGCCAGGATTTTGTTGAGGATCTTTGCATACCTGTTCACTAAACCATGGTGTTTCCATTGTTGCTGTATTTTTTATAGTATAATGAATAGTTGACGTTTTAGGTTGTTCCTCTTCTATTTGTTTTGAATACTTCTCCCCAGTAATTGCTGACAACTACAGTATTACTATGTGTTTTTCCCTAATTACTGCTTTTGCTGTGTCCCACAGATTTTGACAATTATTTATTGTTCATCTCAAGGAATCTTTATTTCTTCCTTCAGTTCCTTTTTGATCCAGCTGTTGTTGAGCAGCATGTTGTTTAAACTCCAGGTGCTGGATTTTCTCCATAGTTTCTTTTCTTTTTTCTTTCTTTCTTTCTTTCTTTTTTTTTTTTTTTTGGTTTTAGGACTACACCCATTTGACACTCAGGGGTTACTCCTGGCTATGCACTCAAAAATCGCCTCTGGCTTGGGAGGAACATATGGGATGCCAGGGGATTGAACCAGGTCCATCCTACGCTAGCACTTGCAAGGCAGACACCTTACCTCTAACGCCACCTTCCTGGCCCCTCTCCATAGTTTCTTTCTACAGTTGATATTGATCTTTTTTGCATAGTGATCTGATAGGGTGATTCTAATAATTCTTATATTTGTGACTTTATGCAAGTTAGATTTATATCCTAAGGCATACTCTATTCTGGAGAAGCTTTCAGGTGCACTTGAGAAGAATGTGTATTCTGCTTTCTGGGGGTGGAGGGCCCTATGTAAGTCCACTAGCCCTAGTTCTTCTAACTGCTCATTTAGGGATCTTTTTTTCTTTTTCTTTTTTCTTTGCCTACCATAACCACTTTATTTATAAACATCATGGGTTAATTCATTACAGTTAAGAAATATTAAATAATATTAAAATAATCATGATAAATGGAAGATCTAGTATACTGTATTACATGACTGTTCTACAATTGAACTAAAAATATAATCCAAAAGACTACAGAAAATAAGAATTAGAAATAGAATATAGTCAAGTCTCTATAAGGGAGACACAAACCAAATTGATTTTATTTTCATTTTGAAAATGCAAAATATATAATTAAATACAAAAAAACTTTAGTGATGTATTACATCACCATTGTATATTAAATCACCATGTAAGTAAATTTAACAAAGTAAACCTTCCTTACTAAAGTCAATAAAACAAAAGTTAAGTAAAAAATTTTAAATAAATATGAGCATATTTCATCTGCATTCATTAGAAGATTTAGTGTTCTCTGCAGATAACTTATAGATACTAAATTATTTAACTATTTGTTAAATAGTACTTCTTGATCTCAATTACTTTTTCTGAGGTCATTTTATATTTAGTAAATAACGTCATCACTAAATTATTTGTTCCTTTTATATTATCAGTGTACTTTAAACTATAGCTATCATTAATGTACTATATTTTTCTTTGTAATATTTTTATTATGTTCTGGCCTTTATTCTCCTACAGAATTGCAATTGATGGAAAAGAATATACTGTGAATCTAATGCAAAAAAAGGAATAAAGAAATGAATTTACATGCTATAAATTAAAGTTTTAATTATTTAATATATAGACTTAAATTTTAAGCACAAGTACATAAAAATAAAATAGTAGTTATTAATTGGGTAGATAACACATAGGCAAAGTCAATTGATTTGCAAATAGCTGATATAAAATTATTTCTGGCTTGACAGAAAAAGTAAATCCTGAACACAGCTGAATGTGATCCATAACCCCAATTTCACCCCATCAGGAAAATATAGTAAATAAAATTTCAGGTTATGATATAAATAAATAGCTATAAAAAAAGTTAATCTTAGAAACGGCACAGTTCTTCACAACAGCTGCAGGAAACAAATCCCATCCGGGACAGCCTCAATACTGCTGGGTCACCAACAAGTGCCAGCTCTAATATGATATCCTGACAATGAGGAAAATGGAAACAACTTGACCTAAGAGCAGGTTATCCTACCTTACCAGCTAACGATAAGACAAAATCAGAAGACTTGTCACCCTTTGGTAGGTCCAAAAGCCAAGATCACGATTTACAGATGACTGGCTGCTAGAACCATGACAGACTGTATATATCTTGGGACCAATAAAAAAGCCCTAGTCTAGGGTTTGAACTATGACCTGCACAACAACCATGATCCCCAGTTCCAAAGGTCTGGCAGAGACAATTGCAACGGAATGGGGCTTCTGGAAACACAAAGAAAGACGCTATCCTAGGTGCCATCCTAGGTTCAGTGCAAAGACCAAGACCACCAACCACAGAAGATGGATTAAAATGACACGGAGGGAACAGAACTTCTAGAACCACAAAGAAAGACTTCATCATAAGTCCCACTCCTGGACCTGTGCAGATACTGAGATCTCTAGATACAGAGGTCTAATTTTATCACCCAGGATGGAGAGAAGTCTTCCAAACACCACAAAAGCACCACTGGGAGAGTAAATGATCCTGAACAGAGTCTATAGTTAATCCCATGACAATATACTCCAAGGGTGGAGAAACCCCATATCTCTAGGCCAATTGAACTCCTTTTCGAGTGACCCCAATATTTACTGTGCCAGGGCAGGAGGGGAAAAAAAGCAAAAAGCACAAAACATTGTTTATTTTTTATATATTATTTTTTATCTTCATTTATTATTTTTTTTATTTACCTATCTATTTTTGGTCGATTACTTTGTTTTGCTGTGGTTATTGAAGTTGTTGCCCCCATTTATACTTATTTTTTCTCTTCTTTTCTTTTCTTTTCTTTCTTTATGTGCTCTGCCATGTTTCTTATCTCAAGACCATGGCTTTTTTTGGTGTGGTGCTTATCGATATTGTTGGAGTCCTCAATGGATATTTGACACTTCTTTTTGTACTGGTGGAGTGTTTCACCTTCTTTTTCTCCTTCATCTTTCAAACCAATGATGAGAGCCTCTAGAAGGATTCTGCCCATTTTCGGAGTATTAGACTTTTACCCCAGTTTATTACTTTTCTCTTCTTCAAACAAAACCATGTAACTTGAACTAGCTAGTCCTGCCTCCCAGTTAGAGGGGGAAATAAGGAAGGCACCAAGACCAAACAGGTGCAAGACTACTAAGTAGTAGGCTAGGTACAGAGGGGACCACATATTCTAGCAGACCTGGGGGGTGAGGAAAGAGGATATGGGAGGTAGGACGAAAACGGAGGTGTAGGGAGGACAAATCGGTGACAGGAATCCCCCCTGATTTTATGTAAATATGTACCTAAAATATTATTGTCAACAATATGTAACCACTATGATCAAAATAAAAATTATATTAAAAAAGTTAAAGCAAATTATTTAGGAATCTTACCATATTTTTCGACTTATAAGACGACTTTTGAAACAAAAAAGTCAACCGAAAATTGATGGTCGTCTTATACACCGAGTATATCCCAAAAATTGTTTCAATATGCTGCTAAACGAAAATTGTCTGAATATTGCCACAAAATAAATTTTCCAACTCGATCCTGCACCAATCGCTGCAAGGCTGCTCGGACCACCTCTCTAACTCAGTCAATCTAAACAGGATTTTTATGCATGCAAATTAGACAATGTTGTGTACCGAATCTACACTGTAAAAAACCTGCTCAGATTGGCCAGAGTCAGAGAGGAAGTCTATTACAGTATAACCTCTGAACTTTTGCTTGTTGTGATTGGCTCACTGTGGTACATACAGTTGCAGCACAGAAACATTCTGTCTTATACAGTGAATATAGGCCTAAACCTATGTTTTAACTGTAAAATTAGGGGTTCGTCTTATATGCCAGAAAATACGATATTTCTTTACTAGTTTTCTGCCTGGTGGATCTATCCAGTGGTGATAGTGAAGTATTGATATCACCTCCTACTATCACATTTCTTTCCATATGTTTCTCCAGGTTTTTTAGAGCAAAAGCCTTACATATTTTGCTGACTCTTTATCTGATGCATAAATATTGACCAGAGTTAGTACTTCTTGGTCTAGTGTGCCCATGATCAGTAAGTAGTGACACTTTTTGTTTCCAATCACTTTCTTGAGGTTGAATGCAATTTAGCCTGATATTAGCATGGCTGTCCCAGCTCTTTTTGTTTTCCATTGGATTGAATAATTGATTTTCATGCTTTTATTATAAGCCTTTGTCTATCCTGTACTTGTAGGTGTGTTTCTTGCAGGCAGCATAAATCTGGTTTTTGTTTTCTAATCCAACTTTCTACTATGTGCCTTTTAATGGGAGAGTTTAGTCCATTGACATTTAGGGCGATTATTGACAGAGAGGGCTGTTGTGCAGTTGTATTTTGTTGGATGGTGTTTTGTTACAATCAAGGGTTTGGATGTGTAATTCATATCTGAGTAGATTGTTTAGAATCTGTTTTGTTTGTGCAAAGAATGTGAGTTCTTTTTTGTCCGAGAATGTTTTTAGTCCTCCTTCCCATATGAATGAGTGTTTTGCTGGGTAGTGGACTCTAGGTTGGAAGTTTCTTTCAGTCGTTTAAATGTGCCATTCCATTGTCTTCTTGCTTGAATTGTATTAAATGGGAGATCTGGTTTGATTCTTATGTTCCTTTCTTTGTACTTGTGGTTTTTCTTCTCCCTTATTGCTTTAAGGAATTCATCTTTCTCTTTGTTTTTTTGTTTTTTGCCATTTGGATTACTATATGCCTTGGTGTTGGTTTATTAGGTTCTATTTTATTAAGGACTTTCTTCACCTCCTAGATTTGTACTAGAACCTCTTTCCAGAGAGTGGAAAATTTTTCTGCTATTATTTCCCTGACCACTTATCCTTCCCCTTTCCCTATTTCCTCCCCTTCTCGTATTCCTAAAATCTGTAGATCATTTCTTTTGTCTTTGTTCATTAAATACCTAACTTTTCTTCCAATGCTTTACCATTTATTTCCTTATTGGAATCTTTGTCATTTTTGGTTTGTAATTTTTCTTTAAGTTCTTCTATGTGATTCTCCAACTGTGTAATTCTGCTACTATGGCTTGCTAAGATGTTTTTTTTATTTCCTTTAATTACATTTTTATGGATTCTCTCATGTTCTATAAAAGTTCTTTTTTAAGTTGGTTGATTTGTTTTTCTATGGATTTCTTGAAGTCACTGGCTAGTGATTATTTGATTTCTTTTACCATGGCCTGCATTGTTGCTTTTAGGTCCTCATCTATTGGGCCTGAAAATTTTGATGGGCTTGGAAACTTGCTAGGATTTCTCTCCATATCTCAGGTTGTTAGTGTATTCATTAGTTTACCCATATTTCTTTGCTCTTGGTTGTTTGGTGTGGCGTGTACTGCCCAGCCCTCCTTTGCCCCTTGTGGCGTGGGGCTGGTCCCTTCTCCAGAGTGCTACTTTAGGTGGATATGATGGCTGCAGTTGCTGAGTTTTGGCCCTACCCTCAAGACTCCTCCCTCACTTTACCTGCCTGAAGGTATAGATCGCCTCTGCCTTTCCCAACCGCAGCAAAGTTCCCTCTCACCCTTCACCTTTCAAAAGGTATGGAGGAGGTTTGGGCCTGTGTCAATTTGCCCCTCCCCCTCTACCTGTCAGACGGGAATCCCACGCAGTAATGACGGAGGGCTGGCGGAGGCCTGGTCAATTTCAGCCTCCCACTCTAGCATCAGACGCATGGTTCCAGGTTGAATTATTTCAATGAATGTCTGATTCATTAATTATTGACTTGAATACAAAATTTTTTTCTGGTGGTCCTTAAGTGATCTCATTGCCATTATTGACTGGGGTTCTCAACAAAGGGTGTGACCTCTGACGAGATCCTTGCACAGGCAAGCCCATGTGAGCACCACTGCTAAGTGTGCAAGAGCTTCTGTCTGAAGGATGTAACTCTGGTCACCCACAGGAAGGGCAGGGGAGGGAAATCAACAAAACACATCAATATATGTAGAGCAGGGAGTGAGCTGCTCTACTTCTTGGCCACATGGTGTCAGGTGCTCCTCTGTCCAGGTGTATGTCCTGGGTCTCAGGAAAGCACATCTCCGGCTAGAGAAAGGGAATCTCCACTCACAAGGAATTGTTGGAGTGGTCGCAGTGCAGACTTCATATTGAAAAGGCATTCTGGATGACTTTATTTCAAAATCCAAAGATGGAAATGGAGGTGCAAGAACATAGCTCTACTCGGTTTTCAGTCACCTCAGAAATATCCTTCTCCATCATCTGCATCTCGATTCTGAATGAGGGAGTGTGTAAAAGTCAGCTTGAGGCCAAGGCTAGTACCTTCTACATGCCTCCAGATCTCCATATATAGTTCCCCACCCCCTGCCCAAGGACTTCTAGGAGTGAGACCTTGTTAAAGTCTGGAACTCAGAATGTGCCATCCAAAAGACCACCAGGGAGACAAGCAGTATTGTAAATACAAGGGAATTTATTCCAGTGTGCTGAGATCCAACATCTCCAAAGAAATGAGAACCCTAAGAATGCTCATATGTCAAAGTTAAAGGGGTACCTAAGCCAGATCCAGGGTGCAGTGTCATTGCTGCAGACCTAGAGTGCAGTTGTCATCTGCCCATCTGTCAGCTGCTGTTTAGCCTTATATGGGTGTATTTTCTATCATTGACCTCTAGGGTTGCTTACAGTAACTAGCTGTTGTCTGGGCTTAGTCTTTCTATTTTAATTCACAGCCTCTCATGGCTACACTTATGTTCAGAGCAAGACTAAGTTTACAGTTAATTCCTAAACCAAACTTTGCATTCTAACATAGAATTCAATATTTAGCACTCAACAACCTGAGCATGGAACCAAAACTAGCTCCTGAGTACCTCTGGGTGTGGCTCCCTCACCTCCCAGAAAAGTCTGTTTCTGATACCTGAATTTCAGAGTTTCAACCTATCTCTAAAACAATCACAAATAACACCCGTTTTAATCTCCTAAGTGATTTTATTTGAATTGGTCCTAAAAGTAAGCATATTCAAATTAACCTCTTTAACAAATTGATTTTTTTAACACTTTTTGTTGCCATTAAACTTGAGGGTCCTTGGTCATGCTTCTTTAGCCTTTCTCCAAGGATGATTCAAGTTAGTGGCTTGGTGTAAAACAAGGTGCAGAATTGTCTCTATCACAGGGACCTATAGGCAGAAGGTAACAGAGTCTGAAGAAGTGGAAAGATTAGGTCTCACCTTCCCACAGATCTGCAGGGTGTGGAGCTTGAACTCCAGCAGCTCTGCAACAGGGACTTGGATGGTCTCTGGAAGGTCACAAACAACCCCTAATCTGTCAGGCTATTGTCTTTCACCACTGACTGATAGATAATGGGGGGGGGTGATGGAAGGAAGGAAGGAAGGAAAGAAGGAAGGGAAGGAGGGAGGGAAGAAGGTAGGGAGGGGAAGAAGGTGGGAAAGAGGGAGGGAAGAAGAGAGTCAGGGAGGGAGGGAGAGAGGAAGAAAATTAGATAATATCCTACCTATGCCCATTAATCACAGTTTCCCATTTTATTATTTTTCTTAATCAAGAAGAAAGAATAGATCTCAGGGGCCAATGAGATAGCATGGAGCTAGGGTATTTGCCTTACATGTAGAAGGGCAGTGGTTCAAATCCCAGAATTCCATATGGCCCCCCGAGTCTGCCAGGAGCAATTTCTGAGCAAAGAGCCAGGAGTAACCCGAGTGAGGCTGGGTGTGAACCAAAAACCAAAACAAACAAAAGAATAGACCTTAAGGGGCAGGGAAGATGGCGCTAGAGGTAAGGTGTTTGCCTTGCAAGCGCTAGCGTAGGACGGACCGCGGTTCAATCCCCCGGTGTCCTATATGGTTCCCCCAAGCCAGGAGCGATTTCTGAGCGCATAGCCAGGAGTAACCCCTGAGCGTCAAACAGGTGTGGCCCAAAAGCCAAAAATACAAAACAAAACAAAACGAAAAGAATAGGCCTTAAACATCTCAGATTGAAGAACCAAAGTGAACACAAAGCTATTCTAAAGATTCTGCTCACCTCTTGGCTCATTTCTTTCCTGTTCTGGGGAACCCTTCATCGTATAATGTCTAAGAAAACCAATAAGGCAGCCGACATGTCAGGGCACTGGTGGTCCCTGGTTTTAAAGGATGTGTGTGCAAGTTTTCTAACAGAAAGATGTACTATTTAGAGAAGCCAGATTACTACCGCACATGCTCTGTACACTAGAAGAAAAATCCCCAAGATTGCTAAGTAGGGATTATGGAATGAAGAGCAGCCTGTACACTCCACCTTCCTTTACTGGTAATGACTGCCTTCTCTGCTCAGCCTAGCCTCCTCAGAATAATTTAAATGCCAACAGAGAGGTAGGCTGAGGCGCTTTCTTTTTATTTAATTAACAGAACTGGGTCTTCAGGGAGCCCTCCCATGAAATCGGAGCAGGTCTGTAATGGAAGAGCAGTTCCCAGAGTGGATCCCCAAGAAGCGCCCACTGACACATTGATAGAAAGTTTCTTGAATTGAAGAGAGGCCCTGGGGCCATGTTAGTGCATCCTGCCTTCTAATTAGGAACAATAAGTCACCCTGACAATTTCTGGTGCCTTCCATAGCATGGAAGGAATGATTAACCATCAGCAAGAACATTTAGACTGGTGGAGTCAGACAAAAAGGTGTCTGAGTCTGGAACCTCAGTAAGGCCACAATTTCAGAAAATGTTCCTCTACTTGTCCTACTGTGGGAGATCATTTAAGAGGATCCCCTCAAAACATCCAGAAGGTTCTCTGCTTAACAGGGTGGTGGGGGCTTCATAAGGCTCCTAGTTCATGATGACGCTAAGCAAAGGCAGTGTTGGTGAGCCTCAATGTTGCTTTGGGGTAAGAAACTGAGTTGTTGGAAGCCTCCTGGGGGAGTTCACCCAGTGTGTTTGTGCTAGATCTTCCGAATCTTGGCAGTGGCTATTCTGATCATGCTCTGACTGATGGTTTTTTATTTTCTCCTTCATATCTGTTCTCTTTGCCAAATTCTGGGTGATAATTTAATATTATTTATATCCAGAAAACAATGAGGAACCCAGAGAAATATTTTACCTTCCCCAAAGCCTCTGATAGACCCACTTACCATTTCATAACTAGAGCATCAGACTTACTCTGTTTCCTGGCCTCTGGGCTTGCCCATATTAGACTGGTAGAGCAATTGTGTGAATGGTGGTATCTTATTGTTGTTTCTAGAGCCTATATTTTGTTTTGATAATATAAAGATACTGAATTGATACTGAATTAATAAGCCCTTGATCATCTCCTCAGCCTCCAATCTATTTCCTGGCAGGAACTTTTAGATTCATCAACATTGAACGACAAACCTTTCCCTGTATGTTATCTTGCTGTGTCCAATCAATGCACCTTATATTCCCTCTACTAAACTCTTCTGAAATCTTGTGATTTTATTAAATAATCCTTGCTGGTCCCCCTTTTTTTTTGGGGGGGGGTCACACCCGGCAGCGCTCAGGGGTTACTCCTGGCTCTATGTTCAGAAATCACTTCTGGCAGGCTTGGGGGATCCAAATGGGATGTGTGGATTAAAATCACACCCTTCTGCATGCAAGGAAAACACCCTACCTCCATGCTATCTCTCTAGTCCTAGTCCTTTGAGATTAAACCCAGGAGCATTGTTCATCAAAAATATACTGTTTACTCAGCCACACACACCATAGTTCTAGTTATACTACTGTTTCTCTGTATTCCCCAAAGTACTGGATACATGGTATTGCCATTTTATTTCATTTTAAAATAATATTTTTAGAAGCTGGAGCGATAGTGGTAGGGCATTTGCCTTGCACACAGCTGATTCAGGATGGAACTCGGTTTCATTTCCTGCATTCCATATGGTCCCCTGAGCCAGGAGTGATTTCTTTATATATATATATATATATATATATATATATATATATATATATATATATATATATATATAATTTTCTTTTATTTCAATCTAATCACAACATTACAAACTTACTTATGATTTATTTTAAGGCATATGATATATCAACACCAAATATTTCACCAGTTTCCATGCCATTCCAACAATGACTTACAAATCTTATTTTCCTCCCATTAACCAGTCTGCTTCTACAAGAAGTGCTATAGTTTACAGTACTATTGCTGATAGTCTCATATATAACAGCCTTTCATAAAATAATATGGATTGACATTGTTTAAAACTCTATTAATTGAATTTCTATTTAATTCAGAAAATCACATATTGAAATATAACACAAGGACCCCAAAATATACACACAATTTCTTTGATGTAAGATGTCCTTTTTTAAAAGTTAATATATCTAAATTTGGATGCCTCTTACAATCTAAGGTATCTTATAGTTGTGATTATAGTTCTCACACTGAAATATTAATACAGACACACATTTCTTCAATTTCTCATGACTCTTAGATAGTTAGCCTGATAATCCTCCATTTTTACTTTTTTTCTTTATTTAAACATCTTGATTACAAATATGATTGTGATTAGGTTTCAGTCATGTAAAGAACAACCCCCTTCACCAGTGCAACATTCCCACCACCAATGTCCCAAATTTCCCTTCATCCCACCCCACCCCCACCTGTACTCCAGATAGGCTTTCCAGGTCCCTAATTCATTCACATGATTATGGTAGTCCTCTGTGTAGTTATTTCTATAGCTGCACTCACCACTCTTTGTGGTGAGCTTCATGAAGTGAGCTGGAAGTTCCAGATCTCCTCTCATTGTCTCAGAGGATTGTTGTAAAAATGACTTTTATCTTTCTTAAAACGCATAGATGAGTGAGACTATTCTGTGTCTCTCTCTCTCTCCTTCTGACTTATTTCACTCAGCATGATAGATTCCATGTACACCCATGTATAGGAAAATTTCATGACTTCATCTCTCCTGAGAGCTGCATAATATTCCATTGTGTATATGTACCACAGTTTCTTTAGTCTGTTGAAAGGCATCTTGGTTGTTTCCAGAGCCTGGCTATTGTGAATAGTGCTGCAATAAATATAGGTGTGAGGAAGGGGTTTTTGTATTGTATTCTTGTATTCTTAGGGTATATCCCTAGGAGTGGAATAGCTGGGTCGAATGGGACCTCAACTTCCAGATTTTGGAGGAATCTTCATATTGCTTTCCATAGAGGTTGAACTAGACGGCATTCCCACCAGCAGTGGATAAGAATTCCTTTCTCTCCACATCCCCGCCAGCACTGATTGTTCTCATTCTTTGTGATGTATGCCAATCTCTGTGGTGTGAGATGGTATTTCATCATTGTATTGATTTGCATCTCCCTGATGATTAGTGACGAGGAGCATTTTTTCATGTGCCTTTTGGCCATTTGTATTTCTTTTTTTTTTTTTAATCAAAGTGTCTGTTCATTTCTTCTCCCCATTTTTTGATGGAGTTTGATGTTTTTTTCTTGTAAAGTGCTGTCAGTGCCCTGTATATTTTGGATATTAGCCCCTTATTTGATAGGTATTGGGTGAATAGTTTCTCCCACTCAGTGGGGGGCTCTTGTATCCTGGGTACTATTTTTTTTGAGGTGTAAAAGCTTCTCAGCTTAATGTATTCCCATCTGTTGATCTCTGCTTCCACTTGTTTGGAAAGTGCAGTTTCCTCCTGGAAGATGCCTTTAGTCTCAATGTCATGAAGTGTTTTATTAACGTGTTGTTCTATATACCTTATGGTATCAGGTTTGATATCAAGGTCTTTAATCCGTTTGGATTTTACCTTCATACATGATGTTAACTGGGGGTCTATGTTCACTTTTTTGTTAGTGGCTAACCAGTTCTACCAGCACCACTTGTTGAAGAGCTTTTCCCTGCTCCACTTATGATTTCTTGCTCCTCTGTCAAAAATTAGGTTATTGTATGTCTGGGGAACATTGTCTCAGAACTCAAGCCTATTCCACTGATCTGAGGGTCTGTTTTTATTCCAATACCATGCTGTTTTGATAACTGTTGATTTGTAGTCCAGTTTAAAGTTGGGGAAAATAATGCCTCCCATTTTCCTTTTCCCTAGTAGTGCTTTAGCTATTCGGGGGTGTTTATTGTTCCAGATGAACTTCATAAGTGTTTGATCCCCTTCTTTAAAGAATATCATGGGTATTTTTAAGGGGATTGCATTAAATCTGTATAATGCTTTGGGGAGTATTGCCATTTTAATGATGTTAATCCTGCCAATCCATGAGCAGGGTATGTGTTTCCATTTCTGTGTGTCTTCTCTTATTTCTTGGAGCAGGGCTTTGTAGTTTTCTTTGTATAGGTCCTTCACGTCTTTGTCAAGTTGACTCCAAGATATTTGAATTTGTGTGACACTAATGTGAATGGGATTGCCTTCTTGACTTCCTTCTCTTCCCAATCATTATTGGTGTATAAAAAGGCAATTGATTTCTGTGTATTAATTTTGTAGCCTGCCAACTTGCTATATAAGTCTATTGTTTCTAGAAGCTTTTTGGTAGAGTCTTTAGGGTTTTCTAAGTAGAGTATCATGTCATCTGCAAACAATGAGAGATTGACTTCTCCCTTTCCTATCTGAATTCCATTGATATCTTTTTCTTGCCTGATCGCTATAGCAAGCACTTCCAGTACTATGTTGAAGAGGAGTGGTGAGAGCAGACAGTCTTGTCTTGTACCAGAATTCAGAGGGCTTTTAGTTTTTCTCCATTAAGGAAAATATTTGCTATTGGCTTGTGGTATATGGCTTCAACTAGATTGAGAAAGGTTTCTTTCATTCCCATCTTGCTGAGAGTTCTGATCAAGAATGGGTGTTGAATCTTATCAAATGCTTTCTCTGCATCTATTGATATGATCATGTGATTTTTATTTTTCTTGTTGTTGATATTGTTATGATGTTGATAGATTTATGGATGTTAAACCAGCCTTGCATTCCTGGGATGAAACCTACTTGGTCGTAGTGTATGATCTTCTTGATGATGCATTGGATCGTATTTGCCAGAATTTTGTTGAAGATCTTTGCATCAGCATTCATCAGGGATATTGGTCTGTAATTTTCTTTTTTGGCAGCATCTCTGACTGGTTTTGGTATCAAGTGATGTTGGCTTCATAAAAGCTGTTTGGGAGTGTTCCCGTTTTTTTAATTTTATGGAAGAGCCTGGCTAGGATTGGTAGTAGCTCCTCTTGAAAGAGTTGAAAGAATTCATTATGAAATCCATCTGGGCCTGGGCTTTTCTTTTTGGGCAGATGTGTGATTACAGTTTCAATTTCCTCAGTAGTGATGGGGGTGTTTAGATATGCTACATCCTCCTTACTTAACTGTGGAAGGTTAGAAGTGCCCAATAATTTTTCCATTTCTTCTAGGTTCTCATGTTTAGTAGCATAAAGTTTCTCAAAGTGGTCTCTGATTACCTTTTAGATCTCTGCAATATCTGTCGTGATCTCCCCCTTTTCATTTCTAATATGGGTTTTGAGATTCTACTCTCTCTTTATGAGTTTTGCCAATGGTCTATCAATCTTGTTTATTTTTTCAAAGAACCAACTTCTGCTTTCGTTGATTTTTTGAATTGTTTTTTGGGTTTCCACTTCATTGACTTCTGCTTTGAGATTTGTTATTTCCTTCTGTCTCTCTATTTTTGGTTCCTTTTGTTGTTCATTTTCTAATTTTTTGAGCTGCATCATTAAGTTATTCAGGTATGCCCCTTCTTCCTTCCTGATGTGTGCTTGTAGAGATATACATTTTCCTCTCAGGACTGCTTTTGCTGTGTCCCATAGTTTGTGTCTTCATTATCATTTGTTTCCAGGAAAGTTTTGATTTCCTTTTTGATTTCATCTCGGACCCACTGCTTGTTCAGTAGCATGCTGTTTAATTTTCAATTGTTAAAGTTTTTCTTCTGTGTGCCTTTGTAGTTCACATCTAATTTCAGAGCCTTGTGGTCAGCAAAGGTAGCCTGCAAGATTTCTATCCTCTTGATTTTATGAAGGCATGTTTTATGTGTCAGCATGTAGTCTATCCTGGAGAATGACCCATGTACATTGGAGAAGAATGTGTATCTAGGTTTTTTGGGATGGAGTGTCCTATATATATCTACTAGTCCTCTTTCTTCCATTACTCTTTTCAGGGCTAGTATGTTTTTGTTGGGTTTCAGTCTGGTTGACCTATCAAGTGTTGATAGGGCCATGTTGAGGTCTCCCACAATTATTGTGTTATTACTGATTTCTTCTTTAAGATTTGTCAGTAACTGTATTAGATAATTTGCTGGTCTCTCATTGGGTGCATACATGTTTAATAGTCTGATTTCTTCCTGTTGCACATATCCCTTAATTAGTACATAGTGTCCATCTTTGTCCCTTACCACTTTTCTGAGTATAAAGTTGGTGTCATCAGATATTAATATGGCCACCCCAGCTTTTTTGAGGGTGTTGTTTGCTTGGATGATTTTTTCCAGCCTTTGATTTTGAGTCTGTTTGTTCTGACTATTCAGATGTGTTTCTTGTAGGTAGCAGAAGGTTGGATTCATCTTTTAGACCCATTTTGCCACTCTGTGTCTTTTAATTGGTGAATTTAGTCCATTGACATTGAGGGAGATGATTGTCATAGGATTTAATGTCATCTTTGTAGATAAGTTTGCTGTGTTTGCAGGTCTCTCTTGTCTTAGAGTAGACCTGTCAGTTTTTCCTTTAAGGCTGGTTTTTCATTTATGAAGTTTTTGAGCTGTTGTTTATCCATGAAGCTATTTATTCTTCCTTTGAACCTGAGCGTGAGTCAGGGCTGGGTGCAGTATTCTCGGTGAGGCAGCCATTTCATTCAATCTTGTCACAATATCCCACCACTGTCTTCTCGCCTTGAGAGTTTCTTGTGACATGTCTGCTGTAAGTCTTAGGGATGCTCCTTTGAATGTAATTTCCCTTTTTGATCTTGCTGCTTTCAGTATTTTATCTCTATCTGTGGAATTTGTCATTGTAACGAGGTTGTGTTTTGGGGTGTTTTTCTTTGGGTCTCTTTTAGCTGGTACTCTTCGGGCATGCAGGATTTGATTGCATGTAGTCTTTAACTCTGGGAGTATCTCTTTGATGATGTCTTTGACAGTTGATTCTTCTTGGAGATCTCCTACTTGGGTCTCTGGGACTCCAATGATTCTTATGTTGTTTCTGTTGAGTTTATCAAAGACTTCTATTTTCATCTGTTCCCATTCCTTGAGTACTTTTTCCATTGCCTGATTTTTTGTCTTAAGGTTCTTTTCCAATTTCTCCTGCTGTGTTGAGTTTTTCTGCATTACATCTTCCAGTACTCTGATTCTCTCCTCAGCTGCTGTTACCCTGAGGCCATCCATTGAGGTTTTCAGTTGAGCTACCGTGTTTTTCAAATCTGTTATTTCAGTTTGGAGTTTTCTGATTTCTGTCTTTGTGTTTTGTTTAGATCGATCTATGCTTTCTTTGAGTTCTTCAAACATCTTCCATATTGCTATTTTAAGTTCCTTATCTGAAAGGTTAATCAGATGATTGGAATTTATTAGGTCATCCAAACTTTCGTCTTCATTCTCTGTGCATGGTGTTTGCCTGTGAGGTTTCCCCATTGTCACGCTTGTAGGGTGGTTTTTCCTGCGTGTTGTGGTGGGGTTCATTGGTTAGAAAGATTGTGCGGCCGCTAACTGAAGCAGAGCCTCCATCCTCTTCTGCTGCCTCTAGTTGACAATTTTTTGGGGGTGCGCTACCTAGTCCTCTGAGGAGACCTTCAGTTATTCAAGAAACAGTCACAGGAGAAATTTTCCTTGGAGTCCTCAGAGTGATCAAAGGTACAGCACGGCGGAGCCTCCACAGGCCAGAAGAGCTCAGCTTATTTGATGACGACCCCCACAGCCAGAGTTTACTCACTGGGCAGCTTCAAAATGCAGGCTTTTTTGTGGGGTGTGCTCCCTAGGCCTCTGAGGAGACCTTCAGGTATTCAAGAAACACAGACAGGCACAGGAGAAATTTCCCTTGAAGTCCTTAGAGTGATCAAAGGCAGATCAGGGTGGCCAGGAGTGATTTCTGAGTGCATAGTCAGGAGTAACCCCTGAGCATCATTGGTGTGGTCCAAAAATCAAAAATAAATAAATAAATAGAGATATTTATAGAAAAGCTGTCCCCACAAGTACTTGGTTTCTCAGTACACACTGGTTGGAACAGGCTGGCTTGTTCATGGTTTGTTGCAGAGAATGAGACTAGATACAATGACTGTCAATGAAAGGTTTCCCTGAGCAGCTCTGAGCAAGGATGCTGCGTGGCTCTTTATTGTGTATAGTCTGGACACTATTTCCTCTTTGAACTAGTGAACCATTATTTTGAAGTTAACAGGTACCTTAAAAGCAAAGGTTGGATCCAGTCATGGTTGATCCCTTTGTGGCATTCTCAATAAGAGGGGATAGATTCTCTTTTCTGCTGAACTACAGCAACCCAATGCCACCCCCTAAACTCTCCAACAAAAATAGTCTAGCTTCACAACTTCACCATACTAAGCTTTGCAGCCACCTAATTTATTTCAGATCTATAAATTCTGGACGACATGGCTGCTTCAATATTATATAGTACTAAAACACCTCAGTGTTTTATAGTATAATTAACGCAGTGATATCACAGGAAATCTGACAAGAAAGTTACATAGAAATCTCCCAAGTGCAGAGAGCCTAAATAGTAACACAGAAGCTCAACAGACATGAACCACAGACCACTAAATCCTTACACACTGACTTTAGTTAACTACATGGAGAGACAGAACCATCATTTTAAATGGACCCTTATTGACCTAAATTTTGATCATTCCATTTTCCTTTGTGTTGTAGCAAACAACATGAGATGAATTTGTACTTACAAGGAGACAGTCTAGTGTGGTGAGAAATTTGGGACACAAGTGGTGGGATTGGTACTTGAACATTAAATGCCTGAAATGTCTATATTATGAACATCTTGATAAATCATGGTGATAATTATTTTTAAAATAAAGGTTATAATATTTTTATAGTTGTGGCCATCATGTGATAAATGATCAGAGGGTCATTGAATATATAGGATGAAAGTCCTGGTAAGGATAAAGCTATAACACAGAGAGTAGGGCACTTGCCTTGCACACAGCCAGCGCTTGTTCAATCCCCAGAACTCCCTTTGGTCAAGTGAGTCTACCAGAAGTAAATCCTGAGTGCACAGCCAAGAGTACTCCTAGTCACCACTGGCTGTGTCCCAAAAACTAAAGAAAATTCAAAAATAAAGTCATGGTAATATTCAATTACTTTCTAGCAAAGGTTGGAAGTCATCAGAAGTCAATCTAAGCTGAGTTTTATCTAGGCTATTATCCTAACCTTGAATTGTTCTTTTTTTAACCAAGAGGCCAATTTTCATCATCTCAGGGTAAGAACTGTGCTTATTGCCTGCACTTAGGATCTAAATCTAAATATAATTAAAAGCTAATCATTGTTCAATGACTGACTATTTCTCTTGATAAACCTTCCAATGGTGTTATGAATTTATTAGTTTTGATGGTTCTTGGTAGTTTATTTAAGGAACTTCAGGGGGTTGTCGAATCCTCTATGAGCAAAACAAAGAGTTATTGAAGAATGCACTGCACTAGCTACTTTATGATCTTATTGTAATACTATAATGTATGATAATTTTTTTGTGTAGTCTATGCATGAAATCTCACATAACAAAATGTAAGTCTGAGATTCAACACCACACAGTCCTGTGTCAAACACTGCCTGCAGAATTACCATGTAGAATAGCATTAGCATTACCATGCAGAAAAATGCAGGATAAAGTTCAAAGAATCAAACTGCAGCAACATTGGTCAGGATTGGAGATTCACTGCTGCAACAACAAAAGCAGTCATCTCCACAGCGTCCCACACTTCTGCTCCCACTTTGATTTGGTGGAGGCAACCTCTCTACTATTCGGCCATTTGTGTTTCTCCTGCTCCTGGGGATCACCCAATTTTTTGAGGCATTTATGCAAATAGTGTGAGAATAGGGTATTTTCTGGGAATGGTGAGGTGCTCACATCTAGAATCCATACACTCCCATTACTTCCACCCACAGTCTGTTGACCCAGTCATGATAGCTCCTACCATATTGGCAAAAAAAAAAGCAGAGAATGTGTGCTCAATCTTTATCCAGGAGGAGGAAATAAGGATGGAAAAGGGACCTCCCAGACTCTGTAGTAACATTATGTTTGCCAGTGGATGGAAGGAATTCTACTGCTACTGCTGCTCCCCAGTCCTGCAGCTCATAGCCTGGGCTTTGCTTTACAGATCATTGCTTATTGGGGCACAATGTACTTCCAGCATATTGCAAAGTCTTCCTGGAAATTTCCAGATACCTCTCACCTGGTGCAATTCCTTTGTTACCTCAGGAATCTTGCAGCAACTCTGCAAACCCTAAGATGCATGAAATGTTTTATTTTTATTTCCAGTATCTCAAACAATATGCCTTTTCCTCCATGCTGCATAATTAAGTTTATTGGAAATTGATATTTTTCTTCTTCTGTGGGAGTAAAGATATGACACAGTGAGTTTAGTATAAATTACTCAAACTGTGACATTTACTTCTGCAAAATTAAATTATTGCCCCATACAAATAGCTGCTTATATAAAGGAGACCAAAATTTTACAACACAGCAAATTTTCCCTGCATAGACCCTATTCTGGGAGACATTGATGATATCCAGTCTCTCTACTCAATCTGTCATGACATATATCTACTCTCTTTTCTCATGGTTGTGGAGGAAATTATCACCAGGACACACAGGATATGTATCTATTGGCACATAAGCTCCAAAGCAAATCAATAGATAAAATACAAACCCAATCTATAACATCATTATTTATATTTCAGCCAGGATATTGTCTGATATTGCATTTTGAACCAGGAAAAGAAGAGGATTAATTGCGACTTAAAAAAATAAATGTGCCAGGATCTTTTAATTTTCCATGGAAACATTTGAATTTGAATGGAAAATCCTTTAGTTTGGTTAAAATATGGTGTTCCATTTGTGTGTAAAATGTCATGAAAATAGAACCATAAAAAATAGCATATCTAGTTTGCAAGTTTACCTTGCAGGAGTCAGAGACATCTAGACAGCATAAGCCATACTGTCTCAATGTTATATGCATATATGATTATGTTACACACTCATATATATTCTTTTCTTGCATATATGTCCAAATTCAATAAACAAAGAAATGAACAAATGACAGTCATATTACTAAACACAAACTTAACAGTGGTGGCTTAGTGACAGTAGTAATGGTGGGTGATACATTAACCCCTTCTTGGTGGTTCTAATTTTAAGCTAATGGAACAGCTTATACCTGATCCTCAGTTGGTCTCAGGAAGTCATTAACAATTTCCAATGGGTTTGTGATCTTCTTGAGATTCTACAGAGAGAGGGTGTGTATATTTGTGTGTGTGCATGTGCACAAGCATGTGCACGGGTGTGCATGCAGGTGTGTATTTTTATATGTGTGTGCATGCACGCACATGATGCACATTTACATGGTGACTGTCTATACAATTTCATTGTATCTTAAGTATCCAGCTAACCTCCTTACTATGTCTTGCCCATCAAGCAAAGCAGTCATTTCTCCAAATGAACTTGCTGTCCTACATTTCCACTCATCTCTACAGCTGATTGGGTAGTAGTTGATCTTGGGTGAATTGTCACTTCTTATTCCATGCTTTCTCCTTTCTAGATAGGGTTAGTGTTGAGACTGGTGGACTATAAGCCATTTGGGGGACTTCCAAGAGCCTGGACTGATGGCCTGGCTATTTCCAATTTCTTGTTTTTTTTTCCAATTGCTCCAATTGCTTCCATACCAGACTTCTCTTCCATAATGGCCCCTAGAGCTGCTGACACTCAAAGACAAAAGTGCACCCTACCCGATAATGTCCATGACCCACCAAAGGTCTCTTCAGGAATTGCGCTGCCTCCTCTGCTCCCCTCAGCTATTTTCTATCCCGGGGATCTCTTCCAGTCTTCCCTACGGAACAGAAACATATTTCCAAACACCTCACTCTGGATCCACCAGTCTCAACTTTAAGAGTTTCCCAGGACCCAGGCTCTTTTCCGAAATTCCACTATTCACATCTGCTAACATCTTCAACCCACTGAGTCATCCTGTGCAAGAGACCAAGGCTCTTTTCTTCCAACCTCTTTCCAGCAGTGTGCAGGAGGAGAGAGGAGAGATAGAGACAGAGAAAACAGGGGAAAAGAGGCTTGCTTTGCCTGTGGCCTAGAGCTGGATTTACAGCACTGCAGGTGGTGGTCCTTAGGGTACTGCCAAGAGTGACCCCTGAGCTCAGAGCAAGAAATTGGTCCTGGGCACTTTCTGGTTGTGACATACAAAAACAACTCTAGAAGAAAGAAATATAGACTGGACTCAGAAATTTGTCATCTGGTGGTATTGATCTTTTCTGGGGAAAAAAAAATAAGGCTGAATAGCCTAATCAAGCTGTTGCTTGTTTTCTTGTTTCTCTGCATGACTTTGTTCTCCTGGCTCTCTGCTGGTTCCTGACCTCACCTCAGCTAGAGTTATTCTGGACGATTTTTATTTCCTTCACTCCTTCCATGCAAGTGTTGCCAAGGCCTGTGGTGTCTGAGCACATACTCACAATATGGCAAAAATACGACTTTTCTCCCTCATACTCATCCTCAGTCATCTACATCAATCTTCATTGACGATTCTATGGTTCTCCATGCTTTTTTATTCAGAGGTGCCTACTTTGAGTGAAGAGGCATATGTCTGTCTGTCTCTGCTTATAGCTACTGGGCTCCACCAAGTCAGTTGTATCTGTTCAGCAGATATCCATTAGTCGCTACTTCTGTTCTCTTTCTATGCTTGGAGCTTAGAGACCAAAATTCACCCCCAATACACTGACCCTAAGCTCATCATAATACTAGCACCCAGAAATAGTTCCTCCTTCTTACACATCTCTCTTGACTGTTCTAAAATGGTGCTGTAGTACAGATGGAACCGTGGGACTAGTTTATCAAAAGAGTACTCATCTTCTATTTGAAGATAAATTGTTTGATGCATGATCACAAGTTTGTAACTAAGTATTATAGATTAGTGTTAGTTCAGAGCCCGAGCAATAGTATGGGTAGGGTACTTGCCTTGCACATGGCTGACCTAAGTTCAGCCTCCGGCATCCCATAAAGACCCAAGTCTGATGCCAGGAGTAATTCCTGAGTTCAGAGCCAGGAATAAACCCTGAGCCCTGCTGAAGGTGACTTGAAAAGCACCCAAAAAAGCAAAATAGTGTAAATGTTCTAAGTGAACATATAAACGTATAGTTAAAACTATACTTATATATAAAACTATATTGATAGTTATAAGGTGTTATAAAATAACATTTCCAAATTATAATGCTTTTGAAATATGTCTGAATTCTCTGGGGGAACAATGGATCTTATTTGCTTAATTTTGTTTAGCTTTGAACTTAGAAACACAAATACACATTCATAGTGTATTTTTAGCACAATATATATTTCCAGTCTCTTCCCAGTAGTATCAGGAAATTTAGAATGGATGGCTGTAATAATATAAAGTGATTGATTCATTTTTACATTTATTTTAAGCTTTAAAAAATCCCATCTTCTCCAGGGTAGCCATAATGATGATAGAACATAGATCTTCTGAAAATTTCCATTATTATTAGTTATGAGATAGATAATGTTAGAATAAAATCATTTTGTCCCAGATTATAAAGATTTTACTCAGCAAAAATATTTTCAGGTTTTCTTATTTTGCCTTTTCCTACTTTCAGTACCACTTGTTTGAGTCTAAGTTTCTCCTCTTTGTCTCTCTACATAATTAACTAATGTCTCTGTGTTGTCCAGTTTTGGTGAAAGATTTTTGTCCTCTCTGCCACAGAATCTCTACTTTGAGTTAACACATCTGCTCATCTACTAGAGAAATAGACGAAATTGCACAAAACTTCAGTTGCCCAGAATTCTAATTAAACTGATCTTGATTAAATTAATGTTTCCTTCTTCTAAGCCTCTGAACTTTGAAGGCATGCTCTATGGAAGTTTAAACATTTGAATTTAAAATGTCATTTCTTCCATGTTCCTAATCTTGAACAGGATAGAAATGTTCTATCATAGGTCAAGTCTTCTTAGTCCCTCAAAGAGTAGCAACTTCGTGAGTATCCTGCTGTCAAAATGTGAAGGTACATGACCTTTCATTCCAATTATGTGCATGTTTTTGAAGATTGTGCATAATTCAGATGAGGCATCAAGGGGCTAATAACAGAGCGACAGAGTAAACAGGGAGCAAATTAAATCTGTATTTATCCAAAGCTGCTGATTAAAATGCTTTGAAAATTAAAATTAATGGCATATATATGACAGAAATGGATGGAGAGTTAGAGCCATTAATAATATACACACGGAGATACACAAGATAGTTGAAAAATAGAAGCAGCTACAGATAGAGACGAGGGAGAACAGATTAGTGGATGGATGGATGATGAGAGAGATTCACAGATACAGAATTCATAGCTCAGATGAATTCACAAGATATGGGTAATTTTCATCTTAAGAAAACATTGGGTCAGAGAGCTGGTACAGTGGATAGTACTGCCTGAACATAGCCAACCTGGGTTGATATTCCATATGGTCTCCTGAACATCACCAGGAATGTTCCCTGAGCACAGAGACAGAATTAAGCCCTGAGCACAACTGGGTATGTCCCCAAATATAAACTAAACTAAAACTAATAATACATACACTTAAACTCAAGAATCTGCATTTAAATCATTTAAGTGCTGAGGCTGAAAAGGTAGTACAGGAATTAAGGCTTTATGCCTTGCATGTAGCCAATCCTGCTTGTTTCTAGTACACCTGGTCTCCTGGGTACTGACAGTATGACTCTGGAGACCCCTGAGCATTCCTAGAGTAGCCTGTATAATCCCTAGCACTAAAGAACCTGAACATTGTCACATTCCCCAACCTTTACATTCAACCACTGGCCTAATTAGCCAAGATATGATGTCCTTTGGGTCCCCTGAACACTGTTTGGGAGTTCTCTCCTCCAGTAATAGAATTTCCAAATATTGATGAAAGAAACCAACAAAGGCTACACTAGAGAAATTTGGTGTTTATTGACAGAAAACTCCCAGCTCTTCCCAAATTGATCTGTACTTCAATAAAATTTAGCAGGATTCTAAATAAAAATGGATGAAGATATTTTAAATGTTCTAAAAAGAGAAAAGGCCCTAGAATAACTAAAATCATTGTGAAACGGTAACAAGAGAAAAAATGTTTTCACTGATAGGGCTGCTGGGGTATCAATAACAAGTGAGAGAATGTTGTTTGTAGAAGAGCCTTGAATCTAAGTCACAGAGAAAGAAAGAGACAAGACCAATGCATCCTCCCTCTCAAAACATGAGCAAAAGCCACTTACCAGAAGAATTACAGTCACTTCTGAAATCGGACTCTGCTCATTAATTGGAAAAATTTTCTCCTCATTTCCTGGGTCTTGCTCATCCCACCCACTACAGGAGGAAAAATAAGATTAACAAGCAAACAGGAACACTTTGACTATCATGGAAGATATGATTTTTTTTTCTGCTTTACTGCTTTGTAACTCAGAAGCAGAATTAGTCACGGACTCCAGCACTAACAAGCAGTTTTCCTTCCCCTTTGTAATTATTTGTAATTAATCTTACATGAAAAGAGAAATCTCATCTCCCAGCATAGCTACAGAGTCCCCATCTGCCTTCAACTTTTTGATCCATACCATGGATTCACTTCTCAAGAAAGGCCCCTTCTCCCCTTCTTTTGTAAGTTTAACCTTCATCCTTCATTAGCACCTCAATTTCTCACTTCTATCTTCACTCTCCATCCTACTGTCATCATCAGACACACTATTCTGTTAATCCCACCTTTCATTCTTCTGTGTCACTCCATCGCCATTGTCACCTAGTGTCACATTGACACACCCATATTTCATTGTCACTTCCAGACTTCCTCACCTCCACTATCACCAACCTTGTGTTTCTGGACACAGGAGCCTGTGGACCCTACACAGAAAAAGCTTAGCTTGAGGAGTGCCAACTCTTTGTGTCTACTGAGGGACCTCAGAGTTTCTGATTCCATTTGAATCTACACCATATTTGACAGGAATTTTGTTTCCTTTTTCCCCACAAAATAGCTAGGTCTTCCAGTTGACCAAGTAATTAATTTTCTCATTAAGCTGCTTTGACACTTGTAGATGAATCAATTGCTCATGTAAGTAAAAAGGCAATTTCTGAACTTTTGGTTCTCATTGATCTTTTCTCTACTCAGGCTGATGTCACACTCCCGTGGTTATTATCACATGTCAGTAACTTTCTTGAAGACAGCAATGATTAAGCTTCCTATGTATTCTTTGGCAATATTCTGGGGCTGTTTTCACTGTATTTTCACAGACTAAGAAGCTATCAATTTCAGAATATCAATTTCCAAAAGAAATAGAGGGTTATGATTGCTTGGATTTGTATTAGATATGAAGGAAATTGCCATCTTTACAAAAATACTCATTTTGGGGAGGCTGACCCACTAGCAATGAATAGCTATTTGCAGCTTTAGGCTAAAAACTATGTGGCCATTGACCATGTCATAAACCCCAGGTTTTCCTCACTGTCCTTTTTGAAAACATCATCATCTCTGTAATCAAGTCTCACTGTTGGGCTATATTTGAAGGACCTACTGCTAGCAGACCTTCTATGATTCACCTAGAACCTTCTTTATAATCTCTTTCCTGCAAACATGTTTCCAGCTGTTTCTCAATAAGTAAATCTAGTGTATCTCTTCAGAAAAATGCATGTGGGTCATGGTGACTACTAAAGTATGGACATTGCTTGAGGACAATCCTCCTTTCTGAATAAGACTACTAGGAGAAAAGGGAAAAGTCATATACACAGTTGTTAAACAAGCAGAAAATAGACAAAGAAAATTTTAGGGCGGTGGTTGGAGGGAGTCACACAACTATGGTCTTCTGGAGGTCACAAGAGCTGCCAGTGTGTGTTTGTGCTCAGCTGCTGCTCCCTCCACACATCCTTCAGCCCCCTGCGGCCCTGAAAATCCCTGAAATCTCATTACTCTGAGATCCTGCTGATCAGAACTTAGAAACATCCAGCCTTCCCACTCTCCACACTCTGCTCTGATTTTCTCAGCACTCGCGTGTTTTCGAAAAGGAAATTTCCATCTTCATGGTTTCCTTTTGGGGGGAAGTGATCTGGATAGAGAAAAGACAGCATAGCAAGCATCAGAAGAAAGGAGAGTGGCGATATTAGGGTCCAGCGTTGAAGGATGAGACCTCAAAATTGGAGTAAAGCTTAACAAAACTTTATTCCTTCAGACACAAGTCCCATACTAACTGACCAGGGCCTTCCCCAGCGAAGATGACCACAACCAAGGTCACAAATCAGATCACATAGGGAGGGTATTAAGTAGCTTCTAGCTTTTAATGATCTTTAAAATACTTGGCTATTGTCTAGGGTACTTTCCTACTGCTCATTCATGTCCTTTCCGATAGGCTACCTGGTTTGGCCAGGGAGTTTGGAGTGGTGCTAATGGAAACAGGAGCAAAGAAGCCTAACGTGTGACTTATAACATGTTGTCTTTCCAAATGATGTCCCTCTTTGTTAAGAACCTAATATGTAATCTTTATAGAATGGCATTCCTCCTTGTTCAGAATCCAGGAACTCGTAGCACCAGATTGTAGGGTACTTATCTGAGACCCACCCATTTCTGGGAGGGGTCTTGGGAACCGGATAATAGGTGTGACTTTACCTGCAAGACCCGGCCCATTCCTGGGAGGGGTCTTGGAATAGGTAGATAAACCCGGAAGCCAGGGGATTAGGGGTCTTTGCCTTTTGGCGCTGCTGGGCGCTCTGAGGAAGATGGCTGAAAGAGTTTAGACGCAGGGTAGCCTGGAATGGCTGAATGCTTAAAAGGTTATGAGATAGGCCACACACACGTGGTGGCTAGGGCATGAATAAAGCTGATGGTTCCTAATGCCTGCCTGTGAGTGAGTCTTGATTATGCCGATTACCTGGGCCTGGAACCCGCCGGGTGCATGGGGGTTGCTGAGCCACGTGGCCTGGGATGGCAGACAGAGAAATCCACCTCCATCCATCGCCATCCAGCGCCATCCTTAATTATTTAACACTACACCAGATCTTTTGGAAAACTGCAGAGGCAGGCTCTACAACCAGTGACTCTTGCAAGTGTACAGATGTCTACTGGTACATCCAAGAAGGAAGCAGCAGAGAGCTGGGGAACTCTACAACTGAACTTGTAGGAAAATAGCAAGCATAGAACACTCAGATCCTTAGTTTCTATGTTTCCCTTAATCCTAGACATAAAAATTGCTTACTTTGAAAACTTTTGGCCATAGAGAAACTCCAAGTATTTCTCATATCCTTGCTCAAAGGCAATGGCTCAAATATATTGAAATTTTCTAAGAACTTTCTTAAAGAATCAATATAGATGAGAATTTGCATGTAAACTTTTCAAAAATTGCTGTGAACCTGTTATGTAAAATCTGTATTTTAAATATTTTACCACTTCATATCATAGCAATCACATGCTTTATGTTCTAAGTATTTAAACAAGTGATTGGAATTTGTATGTGCTTTATTTGGTACTATTTTTATATCATGGACCCGAGGTGACAAAAACATTTTGCTGTAGATATAGTATTTTTGAGATCACCTTGATCAAGAGAACAATTCTCACATATGATCATAATCTTGCATGTTATAGCTTAAGAAATTTACACAATGGGTCAAAGCAGAAGGCAGTTTAGAAGTTCTGGTTACCTATTTCTAAGTAATTTTACAAAAACTTTCTACTAATGCCCACTTCTCCTTAGAACTCCACTTTGACTAAGCTGCATTAATTCTTATATCTGTGCTTTGATTTTAATTTTACTTTTTCATTTCTATTGTAATTAACAACTACATTGTGAACAGAGAACTTGTCCATCATAGATATTTGATTTAACTCTTGAGTTTCATTATGACTCCTCCATCATATACATTGATCATCACTGCACATTTCTCTCTCCTGCTGAGAATCCTTAAGTCATACCTGAGCCAAGTCCAGAAGAATGTGGCAGTGCAGTCAACCTTAGGTAGGTTTTATTCTAGACCCTGAGGCTGCTTCTAAGAGCAGAAAGTTTGTGACCTACGACCAAACTCTCCCTGTTTCCCTGACTCAGATTGACAGCCAACATCTACTGTCTCAGTGAGTTTGACCTTTACCTTCAGAGTCCACATATAAATGATTCCAGGCAGCATCTACTCATCTTTCTCAAAATTATCTTAATGCCCCATGAACATACAGATTTGGACCTGAGACATAGTACAGGTGATAAGAAGTAGAAATAGGCCTTTTATGTGATTTTCTTCCCCCTCAACTGAATCCTGAATTTTTTCAGTTTAACTAATAATTAGACATATTAATACTTCATAATATTTCAAGAATTTTTCCATGATTTTGAGATTTTTTTAAATTTTTTAATGATTTAAAATCATTTTATGAAGGCAAAAGAACTATTTCCTTTGTAACTCAAAAATTTTAGAAACAAACTGGTGCAAACTATAAAGTATATAATCCTTATTAAATATTTGGTCTCAATACTGCAATTACAATTTTTTCTATGGGACTTGAGGATTTTTTAAAATATAACTTTAATAATTTTGTTCTGAATTTAAATTTTAACATGATGATGGAGTTATATTCTTATAGATCATCCAAGTGATTCTTCTTTTTTTTCTTTTTCTTTTTTTAGTGAACTTCGATGTCTCTAAATTGCCTGGAGTCTTACCTGAACTGTGTGTAATGTTCTACTGGCCATGTTTGGAAATATGTAAAACTGAGTGAATGCAGTGATTAATTGGTATATATATTTAACTTTATTAAAATCTTCATGATTTACAAAGTCCTTCATAGTTGAATTTCAACCATGCAGTGACAGTGAATTAGGGTCATTCCCACCACTAGTGTTTACCTCCTTCTATCAAAATGTATCCTATATGATAACCTTTAGCCCCCTAGTTTGCCAGTGTAAAAAGCCCATTTTAAGTTTAGATTGTTATAGTTTGGGTCTCTTGATTTTTTGTTGCTGATTTTTTTGTAGTTGTTGTTGTTTGTTTTGGGGCCACACCCAGTGATGCTCAGGGGTTACTCCTGGCTACATACTCAGAAATTTCTCCTGACTTGGGGGACCATATGGGACACAGGGGATCAAATCGAGGTCCATCCTGGATCAGTCACATGCCTGGCAAACACCCAACCGCTGCACTATTGGTCTGGCCCCTTGTTATTGATTTTGCTTTGGGTATTTATTTCTGTCCTTTTTTTATATCTACCAATGCACCTGAGACAGCTTGTCTCCTGGCCCCATCCTCTTATTTTCTTCTCAGTTTTATAGAAAAATTCAGAAATATGAGGTAAAACAAAGTTATTCACACACCAAGGTTCTATGAAAATTGTGGGAGCCTCAATCTGTAAGATAAAAAGAAAATTTAAAAATAAGCAATAAAAGAGAATGGCAAATTTTGTTACTGTTGTATATTGGTTTGTTTTTGCATAGGCAAACAAATGTTGGGAATATTAGAAAGGAAAAACTCTTGGCCTAAAAACACAGAGTTCCCTATCCATGAAACATCCTGTCATAAGATCTACTACAGGCTTGGCACATACTAATTGTCTAACCCCAATGTCTTTCTTCCTCATCCCAGGAAAAGTTCTCCTGGATAACAGTTGCCACAGCCAGGCTCCTGTAATTAGAAATCTTGGTTTTTGCACAGATCCTATGTTGAAGCTGGGGTGTCACAGAGCATTTTCTGATTTCATCTTACCATTATGTACAAGGCAGGAAAACCTGCCTTGAAAGCAAGTTGTTGCTATTTCCTAGTTGACAGATGTCATATGAGCCCACTCTGGAGCAAGTCAGTGTAGGGATGGCATTAGGGTCTCGAAAGTGTGATTCCTGGTGCAGGTGAAAAAAACGTGCTGGTTTATTTTGTATAGTTTAATAGTAAATTCTATAAACTTGATGTATGCATTCTTAACAAATACTTTAACATACAAAAATTGTTTTTAAAATTAAAAATATGACCTCAAGTCTGGAGTGGTGGCACAAGTGGAAAAGCATCTGCCTTGTGCGCGCTAGCATAGGACAGACCATGGTTCGATCCCCCAGTGTCCCATATGGTCCCCCAAGCCAGGAGTTATTTCTGAGTGCATAGCCAGGAATAACCCCTGAGTGTCACCAGGTGTGGCCAAAAGTCCAAAAAAATTAAAATAAAATAAAAACAGGACCTTTAGGGGGCCAGAGAGATTTGGTACAGTGGATAAGGCACTTTCCTTGCACACAACTCATCAGATTTTGATTCCATATGGCCCCTTAGTATTATTGGGAGTAATTTCTGAAAGCAGAGCCCTGAGACCACTGGGTATGGTACCAAAACAAAACCAAAAATTAAATTAGGACCTTTAGAAAATGGAGAGACAGTTTAAAGATTTGAATGCCAGAAACCTAGACGAAAGCCAGAAACCTAGATGTAGCCCTGCACTACACATTCCCTCAAGCCCTATGAGAAGCAACCCCTGACTCTGAGTCAAAAGTAACCCCAAATCCTACTGAGAACTGACCCTAGTGCCGATAACTGGCCCCCAAACAAAACAATATCAAAAAAGAGGACATTTTGCCTAAGTTCTTTCTCTGAGACTTTCTATAAGTTCTTTCTATGAGTCCAACGAATTCTTTCTCAACAGAATTAAGGTTTCTGGAAATTATTTTGAAAAATTAGGAAACTTTGGGGAATATTTGTAGATGTTTAAGAAATTATTTCACTGTGATTCATTAATGGTATGTTTCATTTTAAAATTAGTAAAAGAAAATTGTAATTTTATAACTTTCACAAAGGACCTCTTACAAATCAGTATATATTCTCTTATTTCATTCAAAAATTGATTTTAAACTATCTGAAAAAATGATTTGTAGTCATTTATGATTCGCTGGACACAAATCTACTAAAATACCTGCTCCTCAAAAATGTACTAAGATCAATAAATAATTCAATATACACAGCAGGTTATGTTATGTATAATTACTTTTATACACACATAAGAGCCCCACACAAACACACAGTCAAATGCTAAAGGAGGAAAGACAGGCAAGTCATAATACCCACCCTGAAGGTTTCCTTGGCACCTGCCCACGAAGAAGAAATGAGGTCACACAAACTTTGCAGAACCCCAAAGCTCATGAATCTGGGAGTCAGTTATCAGAGTCACAATATGAAAGACAAAGGTTAAAACAAGAAGGTGGTTATCGTAAAGTCAATATATAATCTCACTTTTCTTTTATAAAAGGGAAACTGGGCACTGGGGTTAAGAGCCTTCTCCAACTCAGATGACTCCTAGGGGTATGAGCTGAAATATAAACACTAGCAAGCTAGCTTAGGCTCTGCCCTTAAATACCAGATAAACAACTTGCTCATGTTAGATACTCACTTTTAGACCTGAGATGCTAAAATCTTTGGCTGAGGAGACACATGAGTAAAAACTGACTTAGACAGTTTCAGTGAAATAAGATTTCAGAATATCTAGTCAGGGAATTATCTCAAACACTCTTGGCCTCAAAATATAGCAGGGAGAAGGAAATAAATGGATGGAGAAGGAGAAACACAAATATGAAAGGATGGGAAACAGAGGCCAACATGACTCAGGTGTATTGGCATTATTAAAAAAGGTATTAAGAAATGGTATTAAGAAAGGACAGAACTAAATATTCAAGCCAGAGAGTTATCAACAATGAAATCATGAGACCAAAACTTTAACAATCAAACCTTAAAATGAGCCTGTTATGCTGGCATACTGGGGGCAGAGTGTAGTAGCATGGGGACTCTGGGAACATTGGTGGAGGGAAGTTGAACATTGATGATAGATTGGGCCTGAAACATTGTATTCTGAAAGTCAACTATGAAGAACTTTGTACATCACAGTGGTTTCAATAAAAAAATAATATCCAGGCAAGTATGGTAAATAACAGGGTAGAGGCCAAGTGAGTTGCTAATCTGGTGCTATAAAAATGATTCCAAATTCAGACTTTCTCTTTCATATGTAGAAGTATTGGATCTGGCTGGAGCCTCTACAGTCATTGAAAACCCCAAACACCTATTATTTCCCTCTGTACTTTTTTCAGTACCTGAGTCCCATCTCTGTACAGCTGGGGGAAGAAATATCACTCTCTGAAGTGGCACACATTACCTATGGTTTAAGCACCTTTGCTGCATTGCTCATTATTTTAGTTAAACACTGCCATTTCCCATTCACTTCTCTCCTAAGCCTGGATGCTTAGCAGGCACAACTTAATTTACTTTATATTGAATGTTACAAAAGGGAATACTTAGAAAATAGACCTCTGAAAGATAATTTGTGATCATGAGTATATCTCACAATGGTGTTACCGAAATGATTAAGAATTTGCTGAGTTGGTTGATGCTAGCTGAATCTCTTGTGTTATTGTTTTTCTTATTGAGCTTGGTGGGCTTCTACCAAATCTTCCATCAAATTTTCTGTGTTCATTCTGGGACATCAGTACTATAGAATTTGGAGGTGTCGTACAGCTGCATATGTGACCATGATCTATGAGAACTGGGACAAAATGATGATGTAGACTATGGCGGAGTGCTAAAAAACGCCATTTGCCAGGTAGAGGGGGAGGGGTGGTAGACCCTGGCTGAACCTACATGTGGAGCTCAATCACTGCAGCTGAAAGCTGAACCACGCTGTCTGCCAGGTAGAGGGGGAGGTGATATTGATCCTGGCCAACTGGACCTGTGGTGCTCAGTCAATCCAAGGCAAACCACAAAATGCAAATAAATATGGGTAAACAAAGGAAGACACTGACAACTAGAGATATGGAGAGAAACCCAAGCAAGTTTCCAAGTACACCAAAACACGTGGCCCAATTGATGAAGTCCTAAAAGCAGCAATGCAAGCCATGGCAAAAGAAATTAAGGAATCACTAGTCAGCGAGTTCAAGAAATCCATAGAGGAACAAATCAATGAACTCAAAGAAGAACTTTTACAGAAGATGAGAGAATCCATACAAATGGAATTAAGGGAAATACAAAATGTCTTAGCAAGTCATAGTAGCAGAATTACACAGTTGGAGAATCACATAGAAGAACTTGAAGAAAAACTACAAATCAAAAATAACAAAGAAGCCGGGGGCGGAGAGATAGAACAGCAGTGTTTGCCTTGCAAGCAACCTATTCAGGACCTAAGGTGGTTGGTTCAAATCCCGGCATCCCATATGGTTCCCCGTGCCTGCCAGGAGCTAATTCTGAGCAGATAGCCAGGAGTAACCCCTGAGCACTGTCGGGTTGGCCCAAAAAAACAAAACAAAAGAAAACCAAAGAAGCCAATAAGGAAATAAAAGGTAAAGCATTGGAAGAAAAACTTAGGTATTTAGTGAACAAAGGCAAAAGAAATAATCTACGGATTGTAGGAATACTAAAAGGAAAGGAAATAGGAAAAGGGGGGGAACAAGTGATCAGGGAAATAATAGCTGAAAACTTTCCCACCCTCTGGAAAAAGACTCCGGTGCAAATCCAGAAGGTGAAAAGAGTCCCTAATAAAATAGACCCTAATAAACCAACACCAAGACATATAGTAATACAAATGCAAAAAAAAAATAAAATAAAATAAATAAAAATAAATAAATAAAAGAGATGAACTGCTTAAAGCAATAAGGGAGAAGGAAAACCTCAAGTACAAAGTAAGGAACATAATAAAAGAATCAAACCAGATTGCCCATTTGAAACAATTCAAGCAAGAAGACAGTGGAATGACATATTTAAACAACTGAATGAAAGAAACTTTTAACCTAGAGTCCACTACTCGGCAAAACTCTCATTCATATGGGAGCGAGGACTAAAAGCATTCTCAGACAAAAAAGAATTTGCATTATTTGTGCAAACAAAACTGATTCTAAATGACCTACTCAGAGATAAATTACACAATCCAAACCCTTCTAACAAAAACCAACCTACATAATGCAACTGCACAAAAGCCCTTTCTGTCAATACTCTCTTTAAATGTCAATTGACTAAACTCTCCCATTAAAAGACACACATTAGAGACTTGGATTAGAAAACAAAAACCAGATTTCTTCTGCCTGAAAGAAACACACATACAAGTACAGGATAGAAACAGGCTTAAAATAAAAGGATGGAAATCAATTATTCAAGCCAATGAAAACAAAAGAAAGGCTGGGACAGCCATTCTTATATCAGACCAAATTGCATTCAACCTCAAGAAAGTGATCAGAGACAAAGAGGGTCACTACTTACTGATCAGGGGAACACCAGACAAGAAGTACTAAGTCTGGTCAATATTTATGCACCAAATGCAGAGCCAGCAAAATATGTGAGGCATTTACTCACAAACCTGGAAAAACATATGGAAGGTAATGTGGTAGTAGTAAGAGATTTCTATACTCAACTATCACCACTGGACAGATCCACCAGACAGAAAACTAGCAAAGAAATAAAAGCCATAAGTGAGAAATTAGAAGAACTAGGGCTAATGGAATTATATAGGGCCCTCCACCCCCCAAAACGCAGAATACACATTCTTCTCAAGTACACATGGGACCTTCTCCAGAATAGACCATGCCTTAGGATATAAATCTAACTTGCATAAAGTCACAAATACAAAAATTATTAGAAGTACCTTATCAGATCACTATGAAACAGATCAAGATTGACTGTAAAAGGAAGCTATAAAAAAAATCCAACACCTGGAGATTAACAACATGCTGTTCAACAATAGCTGGATCAAAGAGGACCTCAATAAAGAAATAAAAAAATTTCCTTGAGACAAACGGTAATAAAGAGACAAATTGTCAAAAATCTATGGGACGGGCCCGGAGAGAGAGCACAGCGGTGTTTGCCTTGCAAGCAGCTAATCCAGGACCAAAGGTGGTTGGTTCAAATCCCGGTGTCTCATATGGTCCCCCGTGCCTGCCAGGAGCTATTTCTGAGCAGACAGCCAGGAGTGACCCCCGAACATTGCCAGGTGTAGCCCAAAAACCAATAAAAAAAAATCTATGGGACACAGCAAAAGCAGTAATTAGGGGGAATTTATAGAAATACAGGCCTATGTCAGGAAAGAGGAGAATGACAAAATCAGCAATTTAAATTTTCTGCTGGAAAAACAGCAGAAAAACCCAAACACAACAAAGACAAGAAATAATAAAAACTAGAGCAGAAATAAACAACATAGAAACTAAGAAAACAAAACAAAAATCAATGAGACCAGGAGGGTTAGAACAAAATATCCAGAGATACAAACCCAAATATACAATCAACTAATATTTGGCAAAAGAGCCAAGAACTTGAAATGAACAAAGACAGTCTCTTCAACAAATGGTGTTGGAACAACTGGATAACCTCCTATAAGAAATTAGAAATTGATCTATCCCTCACACCTTACACAAAAGTCAACTCAAAATGGTATAAAGACCTTGAAGTCAGACCCAAATCTATAAAGTTTATTGAGGAAAAATATGCAGAACACTCAAAAACCTATATATCAAAAAAGTCTTTGAGAATAAAATGCCAATGGCAAGAACTTTAGCATAAAACTTAAATAAATGGGACTACATCAAACTAAAATATTTCTGCATGGCCAAAGAAACCCTACTTAATACTAGAAGACAGTTAACGGAATGGGAAAAAAATTGCATTCAGCACTTCAGATAAAGGGCTGATATCTAGGATATACAAAGCACTCAGAAAGGTGACCTCCAAAAAATCTAATAAAGCCATAGAAAAATGGGGAGAAGAACTGAATAGACACTTCTTCGAGGAAGACCAAAAGATGATCAACAGACATATGAAAACATGCTCACCTTCACTGATCATTAGGGAAATCCAAATCAAGACAACAATGAGGTACCACCTTACACCACTGGGGATGGCTCACATTAAAAATAATGGGAACAATCTCTGTTGGCGGGGATGTGGTAAGAAAGAAACTCTCATCTACTGCTGGTGAGAATGCTGTTTGGTCCAACCCCTATGGAAAATTGTGTGGAGAGTGCTCAGTAAACTCAGAATTGAGCTGCCATATGACCCAGCAATTGCTTTCCTGGGTATCTATCCCCAAGTCAGAAGGACACTCATCCCAATGTATGTGTGCACTCCACTACTTATTACAGCACTCAGCACAATAGTCAATATTTGGAACCAACTTTAATGTCCAACAACTGATGAGTGGATCATGAAGATGTGGTATTTATACACAATGGAATACTACATAGCCGTTAAAAATGATACATCATGAATTTTGAAGCAACATGGATGGATCTACAAAATATTATGTTAAATGAAGTAATCCAGAAGATGAAGGATAAATACAGAATGATAGCACTTTTCTGAGGTACTTAGAATATACACCATATATACATGTAATACTCCATGAACAAATAAAATGGTCTAAGAGGGTAGAAACTCCAAGCACTGTAGTTGTCAGCATTTACTGGTGAGTAGTGTTCAAAACAAGTGGAAGAGGAACAACACAAAGACTACTATCCATTATATCATAAAGAAACCAGCAACAACAGAAACAACGGTATAGAGCAAACAGATATGTAATCAGTCTTTTACTACAAAGGCCTATAATAATGTCTTGGGAGTTTCTACACAGATATAGTTGAATAATATGATTGGAAGCCTGAGACTCCAGAGGTAGCATTTCCTAAATTTAAAATAACCTCTCAGCTTCTCTGTCCACAGGGGTTCTTGGATACAAAGGGTGAACACCCTAATTTGATACCTCAGTGCTCAGTCATACTAGATACCATATTCAGTTTGCATTATGAAAATGTCTTGGTAAAACACTCCAATATACACCTTTTCTCTGGTTTATGGCCTCTATTAGACCTGAAACATATGACCATTCAGACTACTGAAACAGTCAACTGTGAAAAAGACTTACATTACAGGACCTACTCATTGAACACATTTGAGAAAATTAACATTTCCTTTCTCTCTTTTCTTCCCTCATCTCCCTACTTCTTTCCTTCTCCCCTTTCTTCTTCTACCTCTTCTTCCTCATCATCATTAATTCAATCTATGTCAAATAAACCCATACTGTTACTTTTTCTTTAGGAAAGGAATTTCAATGCATACGATGCAGCACATACAGTAGCCACCTACGTAGGTAGACCTCATTCACACATTGTTCAGTACTTGAGACAAGAAGCCTACATGTATCCTAAACTGCTCCAGCCATTGTCTAACCCTGAAACCTTCATTTAGGAGGGCCCAGCCCCATCACTGACAAAAAGCCTAGAAACTGGGAAAACCTCCCAACTCTGACACACTGACCCAATCTCTTTTACTTGGTTTATTAATTTTTTTTACCTATTTTTACTATATTTACCTATTTTTCTGTTCTCCTCTCTTATCTTTTGCTCTTCCTTTTTTTCTTAAGCTATACCTAAGCTACTTGTTTATCTTAATTCAACCATCCTTAAGAGCTCAGACCCATCCTATTAGGGTCAGACTTCTAACAACATTTGAAGAATATATCACTATTGCAGGTTTTTATGTGGGCCTGACTACATAAAGATAGGACTCCTCTATGAAAGCCAAACCTAAATTGTAAACAATCCATGCCTATAATGTATATAACCCCTCCCATATACTATTCCTCCTCCCCCTTCAGAAATCCTAATATCCCTTCACCCCACATTTCCAATCTGATATCCCACCTTATTAATGCTCTTTACCCTCAGTTCTTAACCCATTCGTTATCAAGACCAATCTCCTGCCCCAATAAGCCATCACCCAGCTCCAAAGCGAAGGGACACCCACTTAGCCCCACATCTCGTCCCCTGGCAAGAAACTACAACCAACACCCCTGTTGACTCATGCTCTGTGGCCCTCCTCACCCACCCCCCAAAATGTGTACTGTTGTTTGATACCGGAATCAGCTCCAGAAGGATCCCCAGTGCAAGAACTCTACCTGAGTCCTTTCTACTGCAAATCATTTCTCAATCTGAACAAGACTAGGGTGTATGATGAAAATGTGCCCGACCCCACAAAAATGTCTCAAAAGACAATAGGGAAACCTAAATTTCCTTTATAAGTTTAAGACGCATATAATATTACCTCTTAAACTGTTTATCCCCAAATGTAAGGTAGTCTCCTGCATCACTTTGTTCCCTTAAATTTTAAATTTATTTTTTGCCTTTATATATGTGAGTATGCATATATACAATATATTATATATATGCAATATATTGTCTTATTTCTGTTTTATTTTCTTCCTTAACTCCACCTGTTTTGGTTATGATACAAAAACCAACAAGAAAAAGTCTTGTCTGGTGTAATAGCTCAGGTCAAATGCAGAGCACAAAGATGATGTAGTCCGACATTCTCACCCCCAAATGCACCAGCAATATAATATAGCACCATTTCATCTTGTAAAGACATACTACAAAGGGGAAATTTTTAAGTATAGAAACAAGTTCTTATCTACTAGGGATAAGATACAGGGACACCTCCCACTTTGAACATATGTTATGTGGACTCAACTTAGATTCCAGGTGATTAGACAGCAACCGCCTAACCCCAAACCCTAGATCCGAGATATAGAATCGACACAGTTTTCTGCAACAGCTCCAGGAACCAATCTCTCTCTGGGACATTTTTAATACTGCTCTGACACCAACATGCACCAGTTTTGTTATGACATCCTGAAAATGAGGAAATGGCAACAATTTGGTCTAAGAGCAGGGTGTCTTACCACACCTCCTAATGATAAGGTGAAATCAGAAGACATGTCATCCTTTGATTTTTACAAAAGCCAAGCTTTCTATCAACAGAAGACTGACTGTGACAACCATGAGTGGGCAGAACTTATCCTGGGACCAATAAAAAAGACCCTAGTCTAGGCCTTAGCCTATGATTTGTACAACAACCAAGATCTCTAACTGCAGAGGTCTGACTGAGACAACTGCAACTGAGAAGATCTTTTGGAAAAATAATGACTCTATCCTAGGTTTTGTCCTAGGATTGGGGCAAAAACCAAGACTACCAAGTACAAAAGACTGATAAAAACAACAGTGATGGAACAGAACTTCTAGAACCGTAAAGAAAGACTTCATTCCAGGCTCCATCCTTTGACCTATGAAAATACCAAGATCTCTAGATACAGAGGCCTGATTTTTTTCATTCACATCAGAGCAGAAAGTTTCCAGACACCACAAAAGGACCTAGGGGAGAGTAAGAGAACATGTACAGAGCCTGTAGTTATGCCCATGACAGTATACTTAAAGGGCAGAGAAATCCTGTATCTCTTAGACCAAGGGAATTCTCTTTCTAATCTCCCCAATATTTACTGTGCCTATGCAAAAGAAAAAAAAAGAAAGCACAAATTAATTTTTTTTTGGTTTTGTTATTGTTGTTTGTGTTTTACTCCCTGTGTTGTTTTTTATTTTTTGGTGTGTGTGCTTTGTTTTGTTTATGTGTGTGCTTTGTTTTGTTTTTATTTCAGGGCTGTGGTTATTTTGTGGTTGTTGCCTTTATTGTTGTGATGGTTTTCAAGTTTTTGTTTGATGTTTTTATTAATTTTTGTATTGTAATGTTTTTCTTCCTTTTCCCCTTTCTTCTCTTAATTTATAGCCTCTAGAAGGACTCCTCCCATTTTTTGCTTGTTTGATTTTTGCCCCATTTTATTTTTTTCTTCTTTCCTTCAGACAGAACCACATAACTTGAACCATCTTGTTCCACCTCACAAATTGAGGGGGAAATAATGGAGGTACCAAGACCAAACAGTCGTATGAACATTAAATAGAAATTAAAAAAATGATCAGACTTAAACATCAAATCCAAAGCCAATGACAACAGAATTGACACCCAATCTACGACAAGCTAGACACAGAGGGGACAACTTATATTAGCAGCCCAGGGGTAAAGGAGGGGGATATGGGATGCATGCTGGGAACAGGGGTGGAGGGAGGACAACATTGGTGGTGGGAATGCCCCTGATACAGTGCCACTATGTACCTAAAATATTACTGTAAAAGATTTGTAATACACTTTGGTCAAAATAAAAATTAAAAAAAATGGTAATGTACTTCAGTTTGTAAAGGTGGATCTTTATATGCCAGACAATGTCAGGTATGGTGTGGGTGGGGCTCCTGCTAGTCCTTCACAGGAGTGAAGGAATCTTCTCACCCTGTTCTGAAAAGATTTCAAAATTCTTATCCCAGGCAGGTTTACTTGGAAGATTTGGTAGCTTGTCACTCTTTTCAAATTTAGTTGTGGAGCTGATTTCTATGCCAGAAAATATCAAGTGTGGGAGTGGGCTGCTTGTTCTTCTGACAGGGGGTGGGAATAATCCCCTAACATAAATCCCCACTATAAGAAGACCCCAGAGTTCTAATCCCATATGAGTATGCCTGGGAGATTAGGCAGTTTGGTATTTTTTTTTAGATTAGTTATGGAAATTGGCTTTTCCCAGGTATGGATATGTAGTGTTTCAAATACAAACAATGCATTGAGATGAGTTTAGCAACCATCTCTCTGTGTTGTTTAAAGACAACAATAGACACATTGTGGACTCACAAAGCCTATTCCTTTCATCCTGAAGTCTTTCTGGGCCAGACTGGAAACTTAAAATTGTTCCACACACTTTCTGAGGTCAGTGAATTTGGGGTATGTTGTGACTCTCATTCTCCCACCCTGGCTTTCACTCTACCTCAGGGATTCATATCTCAATATACCTACTTGAGTACTGCATTCTTTGGTGCTTACTCTTTCCTTCCCCTGCAAAGAACAGCTCCCTCCCTCCAAGGGATGCTTAGACCTGCATGAACAACTCTTTCTCTTGTGCTGTGGCTGGGTACACAGTTTTAGCTTCCACTCTATGTCTAGACAACTGACTAGACAACTTGTTGGAGAGGCTACATCCCTGGGTGAGTCTGACCCTGCTGTAAACTGCACATTTTGGTTCTGCTTATGGCATCTGGCCTACAGATTACAGTGAAGGAAACAGTCTAAGTGTATGAACATCAGCATGACTGCTAGGAGCCTGAGCTCTTTCCTGACTCCCATCCAAGGTAATGTCCAAATTCTGGCTCTGATCCTGGGATGAGGCACACTTCAAGCAGAAGAACTTTGGGGTGAGCTCTTGATGAATTAGAGCCATGTGGGTTCCCCTTTCCTTCCTCTCAGAGTTCAGCAACAGCAATAGAGGCAGGGGCCATGCTGTGACCATCTGTGCTCCTGCTCCTGGCTGTGTGCACATAGTCACGCAGTCCTTTCTGACACATGCTCCAACCTCTCAGACAGGCATGACAATGAGTGTCCTGGTAGTATCACTTCTCAGCATGCACATCCAAGGGCCAAGACACAGCCACTGTGTCTTGTCATTGAACAATAATCAATGAAAGCACCAAAGTGCCCTGCTTTCCCCTACAAAGAAGTCAGGCAGGAATATTTAGCAGGTGTTTCAATGTGGACAGAAAAGAAGCCATTTCTCTTATACAGGCTCTTGTTAAAAAAAAAAAAAAAGAATGTGCAAAAGAAAGCAAAGTCTTGAAAACTAGTAGGAACTCTGGAAGAAAGGGAAGAAAAAGCAGCTTAGAGTTTGCAAGTTAATTAATGGGAAGTGGACCAGGTAGTTTATTTGTTTTGGACTCCTTTGGGTCTCCTGTCTGCTTTCTGAGAGGTACAGAACCCTAGGGAGACCTCTCTTGCATCCCGTCACCCAGAAGAAAACTGTTCTTATTCTGGTCATTTCTTCCTCTACTGTCCTCTGTCCTAATATAGTTTAGTAAGTTCAGCTTCATTAGACAAGGTCAACAGTACAATAGTATTTCTAAGGGTTTTTTTTTTCTTCTTTTCAGGTTATTTTGCAGCACTGAGGCACCATGATTGAAAATAATATTCACAACAGGGTTTTATATGGCCAATGTTCCAACATTACCCTCCAATAGTGGTTTGCTTCCCTCCACCATTGTCTTGGGGACCCTTCCTATTCATGCTCCTATGGTAAGTTCAATTCTGTAGACCAGTTCTCATTTTCTAGTGCCTTTGACCTTTGGTTCCCTTCCTAAGTTTGAATTTTATCAGAATGAGCTGCAAAGATTCTTCTGGCCCAAAAGCACAGAATGTCAATACAGCCACCCTGGGAAGTCTCAGATTCTATGCTTGGGGTTATAATCTGGAAAGGGAGGAACAAGCAAGTTAAATTCAGAGACAGATACTCTAGGGTTAAGATGTGAATGAAGTAAGACTGTTGCATGGTTCCCAGCAAGACAGAAGTGTGTATCTGGTCAACCTGGCTGTGAGCAAAATACCAGTTAAATTCAGAGACAGATACTCCTCTAGGGTTAAGATGTGAATGAAGTAAGACTGTTGCATGGTTCCCAGCAAGACAGAAGTGTGTATCTGGTCAACCTGGCTGTGAGCAAAATACCTTCTAGGAAAAATGAAAGATGCCATATTGGTATTTTGCCTGAGTTCAAACTGACACAGGAGCTGTGAAAAAAATCAATTTAGAGATATTTATTTAAAAATTTGTTCCAGGTAAGCAGTGCTGTGAGCATTTGAAAAAAGGAAGAGGAAGCTGAGTGCAGTGGAGGGAGATTTCAACCATCCAGAGACTGAACCTTCTAAGAGACAGTCACCATAGGGCAAATATGCCCATTTCCAAGAATAAATCTACTCTTTTACTAAAGTTTTGTGTTCACTTTTTGTGTGTATAGGGGATTAGGCCTCTCAAAGACATGCACTTGCAACTAAATCATTTTCCCTGCCCCCACATGGCTATATTTTGATCAAAAAATGATAAAAATAGGGGCTACAGTGATAGCATAGTGGGAGGGCATTTGCCTTGCATATTGCTAACCCAGAATGGATCTGGGTTTGAGCCCTGCCAACCCGCATGGTCCCCTGAGCCAGGAGCAATTTCTGATCTTAGAGCTAGGAGTAACCTCTGAGCTTCATTGGGTGTGACCCAGAAACAACAACAACAAAATTTTAAGACATAAAAAAGTAAAAATCTTCCAAGGGAAAAAATTAGTAGAAAACAGATTTTTTTTTTAGATTACACTTGGCAGTGCTCAGGGGTTACTCCTGGCTCTATGCTCAGAAGTCGCTCCTGGCAGGCTTAGGGGAACATATGGGAAGCCAGAATTCGAACCACCATCCGTCTTGCGTTGGCTGCATGCAAGTCAAATGTTCTACCACTGTGCTATCTCTCTGGTCCCCTAGAAATAGATTTTATAATGATATGACTAGAAAATTGAAATAATTAATATTAAAGACATTGATGCTGAAGGTTCTAATGAAAAAGGTACATAACAGGAGAGACTAGAAAGAAGAAAATTGAGAAAAAAATAAGGAAAAAATTTTAACTGAGAAAATAGGAATAGAAACAGTTCTTTTTGGGGGGGGTCTTAGTAGAGCAAAGGTAAGAAAGTTATCTTGAATCAATTATCCAACTAAACATACAGTGGAAAGGCTCACAAGTGGAAAAGAGCAACCAGAAAAATTATAGAATGGAAAGATATAAAAATTAAAGGAATTTTAGAAGGGATCATATAATACAAAAACAATTTAAATAACAAATGTTTTCAAAATGGTTTATAGGCACTACCCTCCAAGTAGTAATATATATGACATCATATACATAAAGCAGGATATCTGGTTTGGAAATACAAAACAGTATCAAAGGATATTATTTTCAAGCTACTGAAAACAAAAGCCATAGAAAAAATCATTATTAGTTTGGTCTATTAAAAAACACATTAAAGGAGAATAATTTTAATCCAAGCCCACAAATGTAAGAACATAATGTGTTGACAAATATAAAGTCCTAAAATAAAACTTGCTAACCATTACCCAATAATTTGTTAAAATATACATTAAAATTATGAGATAAATAATCTCCAAGACAAGTAAAAATCGAATCTTCTGCATATAGCTGAAGGAATATAACCCTAACCAATAACTAGACCTTATAAAAATTTCAATGTAGAAAATTAAGTAAGTGAAAATAATCTAACATTCTTTTTCTTTTTATTTGGTCTGAATGGTAACTGACTGCAAGGAAGCAAAACTTATAATATTTTACATTGTGTTTATTGTATGTTAAATTAAAGTGTTTGGCAACAGTAACCCAAATTACATTAATTTGTAATATATTGATAGATATCATGCTGAGTCAAGTAAGTCAAAAGGAAAAGAATTAATGCAGAGTGATTCCTCTCATATGTGGGACTTAAAGATACACAGTAAGGGAGCGACCAAAATTCAAAGGAACACCATGGGAAAAATGGTCCACACAGCTGAGCTGGATGAAGGGGAAATTGAAAAGCAAGGATTGGGGTTGTAGGAAGAGAATTCATAATTTAAAAAAAGTTGATGAGTGTTGAAATTATATAAAAACTTAACAGTATTGCTGAATCTCATTAAGGGGCCAGAGCAGTGATGCAAGTGGTAAGACATCTGCTTTGTGCACGCTAGCCTAGGACAGACCGTGGTTTGATCCCCTGATGTCCCATATGGTCCCCCAAGCCAGAAGCAATTTCTGAGCGCATAGCCAGGAATAATCCCTAAGTGTCACTGTGCGGCCGAAAAGCCAAAGGAAAGAAGGAAAGAAAAAAAGAAAGAGGAAGGAAGGAAGGAAGGAAGGAAGGAAGGAAGGAAGGAAGGACGGAAGGAAGGAAGGAAGGAAGGAAGGAAGGAAGGAGGAAGGAAGGCAGGCAGGCGGAGAGAGAAGAAAGAAAGAAAGAAGAAAGAAAGAAAGAAAGAAGAAAGAAAGAAAGACAGAAAGAAAAAGAAAGAAAGAAAGAAAGAAAGAAGAAAGAAAAAGAAAGAAAGAAAGAAAGAAAGAAGAAAGAAAGAAAGAAGAAAGAAAGAAGAAAGAAAAAGAAAGAAAGAAAGAAAGAAAGAGAAGAAAGAAAGAAAGAAAAAGAAAGAAAGAAAGAAAGAAAGAAGAAAGAGAAGAAGAAAGAAAGAGAGAAAGAAAGAATTTCAATAAAACATTTCACAAACAACAACAATAAAGCAACAATAGTAAGATCCAGTATTTGCTATAAATTTAGCCTGTCAAGTTAGTTGATGAAAGGGGACAGGATTTGAACTCATGAGCTCTGGCATCAGAGTTCACTAGCGTTGCTTGCTGTGTTGGCTGTGATGCATGGAAATAGATTTCTGTTTGCTACCAGAAATTGTCATGATGGAGTTTGTCATGATGGAGTGGTGAAGAAGCTTTCACAAAGCTTTAGTTGATCTTGTTAATGCCTTAAATTGTTCCTTTTCACCGAGTTGACATAAAGTGTTCTGTCAGCAGAAACACAGTCTAAAGGCATGTGAAAATCTGCAAGGTTTCTTGCTCTTTGCTGGAAGGAAGGTTTGGAGCGTGGATACATGTATTAAGGAGTCACTGCAGCAAGTGAGATGAAAGCAAAACAGTCCTAAATGCAAAAGTATTTGCTAGCAAAAGTTAAGTGACTCCAGAATGATGGGAATAAAAGTCGGTTTTTCACAGCTTTGCTAACATAACAATGTATGTACCAAAAACATACAAGTCTGATATATCCAGTGTGATGCATCTGTACCTATTCATGACCTGATCACCATAACCACAACTCTGAGCACAAGTATCACCTCCTATTTCCTTTATCCGTGTGTGTGTGTGTGTGTGTGTGTGTGTGTGTGTGTGTGGTCACAATATTTGACATCTCTATCATCTTAACACATTTTAAGGGATCAGCAGAGATGAATCTCTGGTTCTAGGTTGATCAGCCAACCTCTAGAATTTAACTTTTAAGTAACTTAAGGAAGTTGAAGCAGGGTAAGAGAACAGTTCTATTCCTTCTTAGTAGTCCTCTGTGAATAGAGGAAATTTTTGTTGCCAACACAAGCTTGGAAGTTTTTTACTCTTCAAGCAAGGCTTTTACAAAAGCCCCTGCCAAAGCATCATATGTAATCATCACATGCTATTGAAAAATGTTGAGTTTGTGATCACCTGTGACGACAACACAGAAGAATAATGGCCAGAGCACTGGGTAATGGTGCCCTCATGACACTGACTCCTCATCTTATTTCTTGCTCTGAAATACCTCTTGAGGAGTGAGGTCTTGATTCACAAAAGATAGGTCTAGAGGGAGTGTATAAAATGTGTGCCTCTTCAAGCAAACGAAGTCCTAAGGGAGCTGTTCACATGCCTGGTGACTGTCAGTGTTCCATATTCCCTTTGCATATATTGTCCTCTGAGGCTATCCCCAACCCCTGTCTAATTGACATTTCTTTTTTTATTATTTTTTATTTAAACAAATTTATTACATACATGATTGTCTTTGGGTTTTAGTCATGTAAAGAACATCACCCATCACCAGTGCAACATTCCCATCACCAATGTCCCAAATTTCCCTTCTCCCCACCCGACCCCCGCCTGTACTCTAGACAGGCATTCTATTTCCCTCATACATTCGCATTATTAGGATAGTTTGAAACTTAGTTATTTCTCTAACTAAACTCATTCCTGTTTGTGGTGAGCTTCATGAGGTGAGCTGTAACTTCCAGCTCTCTTCTCTTTTGTGTCTGAAAGTTATTATTGCAAGAATGTCTTTCATTTTTCTTAAAACCCATAGATGAGTGAGACCATTCTGTGTGTCTCTCTCTCTCTCTCTCTCTCTGACATAATAGATTCCATGTACATCCATGTATAGGAAAATTTCATGACTTCATCTCTCCTGACAGCTGCATAATACTCCATTGTGTATATGTACCACAGTTCCTTTAGCCATTCATCTGTTGAAGGGTATCTTGGCTGATTCCAGAGTCTTGCTATGGTAAATAGCACTGCAATGAATATAGGTGTAAGGAAGGGATTTTTGTATTATATTTTTGTGTTCCTAGGGTATATTCCCAGGAATGGTATAGCCGGGTCATATGGGAGTTCAATTTCCAGTTTTTGGAGGAATCTCCATATTGCTTTCCATAAAGGTTGAACTAGATGGCATTCCCACCAGCAGTGAATAAGAGTTCCTTTCTCTCCACATCCCTGTCAACACTGCTTGTTCTCAGTCTTTGTGATGTGTGCCAATCTCTGGGGTGTGAGGGGGTACTCATAGTTGTTTTGATTTGCATCTCCCTGATGATTAGTGATGTGGAGCATTTTTTCATGTGTCTTTTGGCCATTTGTATTTCTTCTTTGTCAAAGTGTCTGTCCATTTCTTCTCCCCAATTTTTGATGGGATTAGATGGTTTTTTCTTGTAAATTTCTGTCAGTGCCTTGTACATTTTGGAGATTAGCCCCTTGTCTGATGGGTATTAGGTGAATAGTTTCTCCCACTCAGTGGGGGGCTCTTGTATCCTGGGTGCTATGTCTTTTGAGGTGCAGAAGCTTCTCGTTTAATATATTCCCATCTGTTAATCTCTGCTTTCACTTGCTTGGAGAGTGCAGTTTGGTGTGTCTGTTGGTCAGTCTTGACTTAAAGTAGGCCGTTCAGTTTTTCTTTTAAGAATGGTTTTGAGTCTGTGAAGTTTCTGAACTGTTGTTTGTCTGTGAAACCATGGATTGTTCCTTCAAACCTGAAAGTAAGTTTTGCTGGGTGCAGTATTCTAGGCAAAGCATTTATTTCATTGAGTTTTGTCACTATGTCCCATCACTGCCTTCTGGCCTTGAGTGTTTCCGGTGACAGGTCTGCAGTAAATCTCAAGGATGTTCCCTTGAATGTGATTTCTCTTTTTGATCTTTCTGCTTTCAGAATTCTGTCTCTATATGTTGGATTCGTCATTGTGACTAGGATGTGTCTTGGGGTGTTTTTTCTGGGGTCTCTTTTAGTTGGTACTCTTTGGGCATGCAGGATTTGTTCGCATGTATTCATTAGCTCTGGTAGTTTCTTTTAATGATGTTCTTTTTTTTTTAATTTTTTTTCTTTAGATTTTTGGGCCACACCCGGCGTTGCTCAGGGGTTACTCCTGGCTATCTTCTCAGAAATAGCTCCTGGCAGGCACGGGGGACCATATGGGACACCGGGATTTGAACTAACCACCTTTAGTCCTGGATTGGCTGCTTGCAAGGCAAACACGCTGTGCTATCTCTCCGGGCCCTAATGATGTTCTTGATCTTTGATTCTTCCTGGAGATTTTCTTCCTGTGTCTCTGGGACTCCAATGATTCTTAAGTTTTTTCTGTTGAGCTTATCATAGACTTCTATTTTCATCTGTTCCCGTTCTTTGAGTAATTTTCCCATTGTTTGATTGTTTGCTTTAACGCTTTTTTCCAATTTATTCTGCTGTATGGAATTGTTATTCATCTCATCTTCCAGTATACTAATTTTATTCTCAGCTGCTGTTAACCTGTGGGAAAGCTCAACCATATTTTTCTTCAATTCATCTACTGAGTTTTTCAGACCTGTTGTTTGACCTGAAATTTCAGTTTGGAGTTTTCTGATTTCTATCTTCATATTCTCTTGATTCTTATTAGTGTTCTCTTCTATACTTTCTTTGAGTTCTTTGAAACTCTTCCATATTGTGATTCTAAACTCCTTATCTGAGAGAGTGACTAGTTGGTTGGTCATGTTCAAGTCATTAGAGTTGCCATCGTCATACTCTCTGTCTGGCGCTGGCCTTCGTTGTTTCCCCCATTGTCACACTTTTATTGTGGGTTTTTCTACGTGTTGTGGTTGTATTTATTGGCTCAATGATGTGCACAGCCGGGAAGTGAAGCGGAGCGGCCGTGCTCCTCTGTCTCCACCCTTTCTGGGCTTATAAACTCACCTCCAGGGAAGGCTCCAGGGAAGGCAAGCCATCTGCAGATGGGCCACACACAGGATGAAATCAGGCCAAAGATGGAGCACAGCACAGAAGACAGGCAAATAGGGATGCTGGCATCTGAGTTCCAGCAGATTTCAGTGGCTTCTCCTTTCTGGTATTGTAAACTCACCTCCAGGGAAGGCTCCAGGGAAGGCAAGCCATCTGCAGATGGGCCACACACAGGATGAAATCAGGCCAAAGATGGAGCACAGCACAGAAGACAGGCAGATAGGGGTGCTGGCATCTGAGTTCCAGCAGAGTTCAGCGGCTTCCCCTTTCTGGGCTTGTAAAGTCAGCCATTTCTTATTCACTCACTTGCTCGCTGGGTAGCTTCAGAATGCAGTTTTTTGGGGGTTCGCTTCCCAGGGCTCTGAGGAGAGCTTGAAGGATTCAGGAAAGACAGAGGAGCACAGGACAGGGTTCTCTTTAGGTCCTCAGTTTCCTCAGAAGAAGCACAGCAGGGCAGAGAAGCAATCAGCACTTCACCTGGCAGTCCCCACAGTCAGCCATTTCTTACTCACTCGCTCACTCACTCACTGTGTAGCTTCAGAATACAGTTTTTTTGGGGTTCGCTTCCCAGGGCTCTGAGGAGAGCTTGAAGGATTCAGGAAAGACAGAGGAGCACAGGACAGGGTTCTCTTTAGGTCCTCAGTTTCCTCAGAAGAAGCACAGCAGGGCAGAGAAGCAATCAGCACTTCACCTGGCAGTCCCCACAGTCAGCCATTTCTTACTCACTCGCTCACTCACTCACTGTGTAGCTTCAGAATACAGTTTTTTTGGGGTTCGCTTCCCAGGGCTCTGAGGAGAGCTTGAAGGATTCAGGAAAGACAGAGGAGCACAGGACAGGGTTCTCTTTAGGTCTTCAGTTTCCTCAGAAGAAGCACAGCAGGGCAGAGAAGCAATCAGCACTTCACCTGGCAGTCCCCACAGTCAGCCATTTCTTACTCACTCGCTCACTCACTCACTGTGTAGCTTCAGAATACAGTTTTTTTGGGGTTCGCTTCCCAGGGCTCTGAGGAGAGCTTTGAAGGATTCAGGAAAGACAGAGGAGCATAGGACAGGGTTCTCTTTAGGTCTTCAGTTTCCTCAGAAGAAGCCTCATTGACATTTCAATGGTAACCTCCTTCCCTTCTGTCTGGCTACTGGAAGGAACAGAATCCTTGAGGACAAATTTTAAGTCCTAGAATCTAAGGATCCTCTCATTTCATGGCAGAGACTTTATGCATTGTATTTCATATACCTGAGAAAGACTTCAATCGATCCAGAAAAAATATACCAATAAAACCATTTAAATGAGTGAATGAATAGAGGTCAGGACAAGTTAAGGCTCCTGAAGTCTCCACTTGCCCAGGATTTTTGGAATCTTATTTTTAATCTGCATCCATTTAAAAATTACATGTCCTGGGGCTGGAGCAATGTCACAGCAGTAGAGCATTTGCAGCTGACCCAGGACAAAACATGGTTCATCCTTGGGCCCAGAGAGATAGCACAGCAATGTTTGCTTTGCAAGCAGCCGATCCAGGACCAAAGGTGGTTGGTTCGAATCCAGGTGTCCCATATGGTCCCCCGTGCCTGCCAGGAGCTATTTCTGAGCAGACAGCCAGGAGTAACCCCTGAGCACCGCCGGGTGTGGCCCAAAAAAACAAAAAACAAACAAACAAACAAAACATGGTTCATCCCCAGCATCTTATATGGTCCCCCAAGCCAGAAGCGATTTCTGAGTGCATAGCCAGGAGTAACCCCTAAATGTCACCAGGTGTGCCCCCCAAAAAACAATTACATGTCCCCATCCATCTTCTTCCCTTGCTGAAGACCCAGGTCAACTGAAATGTGACATCTTCTTGAGAGTTCTCCTTGTTAGTGTAAAAACTATTGACTTTGGTAGATGATGTTTGAATGATAGTGTAGAATATGACAAAGAATATTTTACATATTATTCTAGTTTTTCCACTTGTTTTTTTCCACCAAATATCAGAACTGGATATAAAGTCCTAGAGAGACTCAGAAGTATGTTAGTACGGTAGTCTTGTGGTAGAAGAGGAAAAATCATAAGGATTTCAAATATTTCTTTGAAATCATGTACCTTTTAGTGTATTTGTTAAAAGCTTGAGTCACCCACCATAAGAAAATAAAAAACATAGCCAGTCTACCTGTGACAGTGTGAAAAAGTCATTGCAACAATGACATTATTAGATGACTCTTTAAAATCTTAATTGACTAGCATGATATAGGCATTCAAGGAGCTCCTCATGGAGAAAGAATATAATATGGTTTTTGCAACTAATGAGTTATGTCACACTGTGAAATTCAGTTTTACTTGTCCAACTTTAAAAGAGGATTGGCATCAATATCTTATGATCCTTTACATTCTTAAGATTCTATCACTCTGATATTAAGTGTAGGACTTCTTCTAATTTTACAAAGATTCAGAGTAAATTTTATTCACTTGTTGGAGTTTATTGCTGAGCCTTCTCAAAATCTGAATTTTAAGGCATATCATTGTCTTTTCTGGAAGAGGATGACAAGCTTGATTTTTTTATTCTAAAAACTCAGTTTGAATTTGGGTCTCATCTCAAAGCAATTGTAGCACACCACAGATCAAAGAATTTGGATTACCTCAAGACTTCTCTGCAGATCTGTAACCTGATAATGACATTCATGCTGTGAAAACCTGCCCAGCAAGCCAGATGGACTTCAACCAGGTGTGAAAAGACATAGTGTACAATTAAAAAGATGTCACCATGATTAAGGTGTGATGACCGGCTGTCTTCTCACCTTAATAATGAGGAAAAAGTCCAATTGTATATCTCAGAAATTATGCAGCAAGAAAACAAAAAAATCACTTTGGTAGGTACTTACAAAAATATACTTGCTTTGACAATAAATTTATAAAATACACATGTCTGGGAAATATTAAGAAAAATCCAAGTTATGCTCTTCCAAAATTTATAGCAAGTTAGATCATCCTTGTGGGTTAAATAGTGTCCTTTAGACTAATTTATTTCTGGAACTTCAGAATGTGAGTTAACTTGGAAGTAGGGTCTTTACAGATAAAATTAAGTGGAGGTTGTATTGAATTAGGTTGATCACTAAATGCAATGACTAAAATCCTTTTATAAAGAGAAAGGAAGACCAGAGAAATTGCATGCAGTCAACCCAGGTTCAATGCCAGCATTTCCAGGAGTGATTCCTGGGTGCAGCACTAGAGTTAACCTTTCAGCTCTACTGGGCCTAAAAACAAAATAAAAAAAATAATAAGAGTGAACAGATAGTTACATACAGGGAAAAGAAGTCAAGTAAAGATGGAGTCAGAGATTGAAGTAATGCACTCAAAAAATAAAAAAAAAAAAGGCCAAGAATTGGCCAAGAATGGCCACCAAATCAAATCCTAAGGAATGCTGAGACCACAGATCATAGTTTAAAATGGATTATAGAAGTCCAAGAATGCCAAATTTTTCCTTGTCTGTCTGCAAAATTTTGAAAGGACAAAGCAGGACTATTTTCAGAGAGAGCGTGCCTTGGAAGCACCTTCACTTTGGCCTTTTACACCCTAGGAGATAGTTACATTTCTTTTGTTTCAAACACTGAAGTTTGAGTGAAGAGTTAAGACTGTCTGAGGAGTGAATTTAAGTGCTAAGTTAGACAGGAGATGAAAAGGTGGATGAAAAAAGACAGTTACGTAGTCCGATATGATTTGGCACTTCATAATTTAATCTAATTTCATTTTTACAGTTCTTCTATTAGGTAACAAGTGACATCTCCATGTTCAGTCTAATTCACTGAGCCAGAGAGAACTCAATTCATTGCCATGCCATTGGAAAGTGCAGAATGAGTGTGAAAATCAGATCAAGTGATATTCTCATGCTTTTGTAGCACAGAAAAAGGAGCCCAGAGCTCCACAAATACCTGAAGATCTAAAGATCTGGCTAGTGAGAGAGGAAAAATAAATGTCAATTATCTGAGAGGATAAAAGAAGCATAGATAAGTGGTATTTACAGGTTCAGGTTCTCAGGCAATTTCCCTTGGATTCTGAAGCTTGTTGTCCTCTATGTTGGGAGCTATCATGGACCATCTAATGGAGGCTGAGCCCTGCCCTTTTCTGTGAGAAGCTCCCAGGCCTGGCTCTGTGGACATTAACCTGTCTCTGTAGGGCAGGACAGTGTGAAACTGGAAATGCCCAGCAGAGGTTGAGGGTTTTTGTGCTTGAACTTTGCCCCTAAGCTGCAAAGTGTCTTCATGACTTCACTCCTTTCATAAAGATGAATTATGTTTGCTGTGCATAAGGCAGTGCTGGTCAGAGAATGAATCTCACAGAGGCAGACAGCTCATTTATTATCAATCCCCCATTAGGCAGAAACATAGAAGGGGAGTTGCCCAGTGTCTGACCCAAAGAAGAACAACTCTGGGGCTCAAATGTGAGTTCTCAAAGCTCGCTGAATAAGAATCAATGCCAGATTTCAGAAATCATGACATTCTTCCTTCTCATCCATATCCACAGATTTGTCCTTTCAAAATGTCTGGTTTTACTTTCTACAATAAAGGGGTCCGACATGGGCCCCCAATTATACTCTATGAACCTACTCATAGACCAGTGCTCCTTTTGGCTTGCATGATGCCATCAGATCTCTAGACTGAGATGACCTTTGGAAAGCATAAATTTTGGCTTCATAGTTGAAAAGGAAAGAGATATTTTATGCTGCTAAGTACATTAACTGGGTGGGGTACCCTACAAAAGCAAGAAGATACCCCAACACCTCAGATCTTGAGGGGGGATCCTGGAATGGCATAGGTCCCTGGTGCTCTGGATCTGAGCTTCATTCTTCAAGACCCTTCTGATGACCCCTCGTGCTGCATGGAGAAGATCGCAGTTCCTGGCATCGTGGAAAATTAATTGGCCCTGTCCAGTCATTCTTCTTGACATAATAGTCAAAGTTGAGTCAAGGAAATGGAACCAATAAGACAATGATAATTAGAACTGATCACACTGGACAAGAACTGGGGTGTTGAACAAAGATAAAGTGATAGACACAGTATCCCTTTATTAATAACACTGCAAACCATGGTGTCTAAAAGGGCAAAAGGTGGGGGAAAGAGAAGAGAGGGGGCAGATAAAATGCCTGACATGCCTGAGGCAGGCAGGGAGGAGAGTGGAAGAGAAACTGGGGACATTGGTGGTGTGAAATGTGCACTGAGAAGGGTGGTGTACACCACTGAAACCCAAAATGAACAATTTTCTAAGCATAGTGTTTAAATGAAAGGAGAAAAATTAATAAAGTAATTTAAAAGTAAAATAAAATTAATAAAGTAAAATTTATAAAGGAGTTGAGGAAGTAATGGAGCCATAGATAATTATAAAACCTGTCTGGCCTTGTCACTTAACTTCTGATGAAAATATAAACCTCAACCAATCCCAGAAACATTGAGAGGAAACTTGGGCACTGATCTTATCTTATCTGGATACAACCATACACATGAAATTAGTGATAACCAGGTATAAAATTCCATGGAAAATCTGCTTTGTATGTTCAAGAAAAAGTGTGTCTGCTAGGGGTATCAAGAAAAGTCTGGCCTTTCTATTAAAATAATTCTGAAATTTCAGCCCCGCACTCACCGTGTGTTGTCGGCACCCTTTGGCCCCATCCCAAGTGTCTGATAATGGCCTTTACTCTGGTACACTTCAGTTCCCCAAAAGGGGGAAGAGGGAGAATAAAAAGTGGTTTGGCTCCAATGCCCTGCCAAAGCCAATTGTAAGTGATTTATTATGTTTAAGAAATGTCCCCTCTGTGCTGGCTCTGAAGATCAAATAACCTGGTGTTTGCAGGACAAGGACACTGGGTCCCTGGAACATCTGGGAGGGAAGCCTGCCAGACTCCTGGGAGTTATGTACCCCTCCGTCAGGTCACCCCAATTTCTTTTGAGGCTGGAACAAGTCTCAACAAAGAACAGATCAAACCCTGCTCCCTGGATACCAACTCCTTAATGAGTAACTAAAATCCAAAAATAGAGGCCCTTTGTTTTACTTCTCCCTTTCCATCTTCCTAGTTCTCTGCAGGCACTTATGCCAATAAATCTCTGTCTTCCCCCACAAAAGGGGGCCTCCCCTGCTCTCAGATTGGGATGGGGAAGTATTGGGATTTGTTTTTAGGAGCTGAAGTGCCCCAGTTGTAGGAGATGGTACACAGGCCAAGAGAAAGGGGCATGTATAAACTTGCCTACCCAGAGGGGCTCTTACCACTTAATTCACATGTCTGTTGACCCCCCTCCATCAGTACAATGAAGGTCCTTTAAGCAAAGAGCCCTGGATGAGACATATTGAGATCCAGAAACATGCAGCAGATCTGGAAGTCATGGCCAGGGAAAGTGAGATTCTCAGCAAATCGGGTATTGGGTCAATGTGAAGACTTAAGATTATAGTGCTTTTTGGAATTTGAGGGATTGCAGGATTTTTTATGGACACCCAGAGTATTCTCCAGGGTCACAAGGACTAATGTTTAAGGGGACTATGTAGTACAAGGAATGGGATTGGGTTTGAGCATGTACCCTAACCTGGTACTATTTCTCTAGCCACCTCCTCTTTTCTAATTTATTTCTAAGAACAAATAAAGATGAGTTGCTCCTCCCACTGATTTGTGTAGCCCTGTCTGCCTTCCTGCTGGATTCAGCTTTCTTCCTTAGCACTGAGAAGCTCACCTATAATCTTTAAGGACACTGACAATCATATGTAAAGTCAAGGGAATTTCCTTAGTCCTGTGCGCCAATGTAGAACTTTAGTGCAGCCCTGTTCTGTCTCGAGATCTTTCACCTCACCAGCTACAGCAGACCAGAGAAGTGACCTTATGTTTCTATTGTGGCTGCCCTTTGAAGATGTCTGAGGACATAGGTTTTTAGGACAGTCAGGGAAAAACCAATTCATGTTGGAATCACTATTTTTCAGCCAAATGTCCCCAAGGACACAATACACCAAAGGATGCAGGTTCCATTAGACATGTGTGAAGCATTTGTATAATTTTTTTTATCTAACACTTGTTTCTTCTTCTGAGACATAAATTGTGGGAAAATCCACATGCTGTAATCCATGGAGAATTGAGAAGCCTTCTAGAGCAGGGCCACCACAGGACATAATCCAAACTAGGTTGAAGACAGAGGAAAGGTCCAGGGATCTCTCCACCATGTGGAACAAGAGATAGAGGCCATCCAAGATTGTAGTATTATTGGGAAAATAAGACCACACCCATGGGCAGGGGGTACTAAGGTAAAGAAGCTATCAAGAAATTCTTCCCTCCCAGGTTGGTCTTTGACATAGAGGAAGCCATAATTGTTAAAGGTGAAGTCCTATATGCCATAATAGTTTAGGATGAATGCTGGTTAACTCAATAAGTGGTTCTTCCTCTAGGTTTATGGTTAGTTGTTCTTTTTCTGAGGTTGGTCATTAGTGCTTCATTCTCTGGACTACTGCTTAATAACTTTAAGACATTTTTAATTAGGGACAATACGTATTTCTTTGGAAATGATGAACGAATGATTGTTAGGTCAGGATCTGACAAAACATACAGTAAACGAACACTTTAAATATAGGGAATCCTAGGGATCCAGACCCATTTTTTCAGGCAGGCATTGTAGAGAATATTGAGAACTACCCAGGTAATAGAAATGAGGACTCCTACCAAGACAAACATGGTTAATTTTTAAATATCTCCTGTAAGATGACACCCAGCTGTTAACCTAAAACAAAGGCATTCCATCAACTTTCTTCTTCCTTAAACCTCTTCCTTTGATATGTACCCAACCAAGTGGGCTTTGACATATCAATGGAAGAGGTTTAAACTTGGATAGGTACTTTTGTATCTCCCTCTTGACCTTTCCCCTCCTGGTGAATTAGTATTGTTTTAATAAAGAAAGGTCAGTTTTTGACTTGACATGCTCAGAGAGACCATGAAGTGAAAATACACTGACTCCATAATTCTTATCTGACTGGCTAGGTTTATTAATCCTTCATGATTACTCTACCTGCTTTAAATCTATCTGGCTGCAATTGGTGATATGGCATGTGGGTTGGTCTCACAACTCATGGATTTTATTTTACACTTTTCCACACTCATGGTTCCAAATTATATTGAAAAGCAGATAAAGAGAGTAAAGTATCTAATTAAATAGAACATACCTTTAAATATTCATCATTAAATGCCTACCAATATGGCTTGTTAGAAAGGGGATTCAAATGCATAAATATGACTGTAAATCACTCCATATTCATGATGCGGGTTAGAGGTGCTCTAAAGAATAGATGGGATGTTTATAGATGGGGACAAGAGTAGGAAAAAATAGCATGTGAATGTTCTGAGGAAATCTCAGGCATAGTGCCAAGGAACTCAGAGTTAAGAAACTAAGAACAACCTTTCCTTCTCTTCCTAACAATAGTAACATTAGGCAAAACTCCAAACTTGAAAAAGGCACTAAAGATAATTGGGTAAATATTCTGAATAAGAATAATGTTAAAATTACAGCACTTGGTGAAAGTGGCGTGCAGAGGTGACCTACACCTTCTGGCAGGTAAAGGAAGAAGGGAGACCTGATCCAGGCTTGGACCAGCGGCTCTCCACCATTACAGAGGTTTGGGGAGGCAGTGGGCTCCTAAAACTTCTGGCAGGAAAAGTGAGGGAGGAGACTGGATGGTGGGGCAAAACCTCAGTTACTGCAGTCATCATACCTGCCTAGGGCTGCACTCAAGAGAAGGGACCCATGGGGCTGGGCGGTGGCGCTGGAGGTAAGGTGCCTGCCTTGCCTGCGCTAGCCTAGGACGGACCGCGGTTCGATCCCCCGGCGTCCCATATGGTCCCCCAAGAAGCCAGGAGCAACTTCTGAGCGCATAGCCAGGAGTAACCCCTGAGCGTCACAGGGTGTGGCCTAAAAACCAAAAAAAAAAAAAAGAGAAGGGACCCAACCCCCATGCCACAGGTGAAAAAAAGAGACCTAAAAGTGGCAATGAAAGCCATGGCAATAGAAATCAAAGAATCACTAGCCAGCAAGTTCAAGAAATCCATAGATGATCAAATCAACCAACTCAAAGAATAATTTTTACAGAAGATGAGAAAATTTATACAAATGAAATAAAAGAAAAGAAAAAATCTGTTAACAAGCCATAATAGCAGAATTACACAGTTGAAGAATGGCATAGAAGAACTTGAAGGAAAACTATAAACTTAAAATGACAAAGAAGCCAATCAGGAAGTAAGAGGTAAAGCATTGGAAGAAAATGTTAGGTATTTAATGAACAAAGACAAAAGAAATAATCTACAGATTGTAGGAATACCAGAAAGGAAGGAAATAGGGAAAGGGGAAGGACAAGTGGTGAGGGAGAAAATAGCAGAAAACTTTCACACCTTCTAGAAAGAGGCTCTGATGCAAATCCAAGAGGTGAAAAAGTCCCTAATAAAATAGACCCTAATGAATCAACACCAAGATATATAGTAATCCAAATGGCAAAACACACACACACACACACACACACACACACAGAGAGAAAGATGAATTCCTTAAAGCAATAAGGGAGAAAAAATACCTCAAGTACAAAGGAAGGAACATAATAACCAGACAAGATCTTCCATTTGAAACTATTCAAGCAAGACGACAGTGGAATGACTTATTTAAACAACTGAATGAAAGAAACTTCCAACCTAGAGTCCACTACCCGGCAAAACTCTCATTCATATAGGAGCAAGGACTAAAAACTTTCTCAAACAAAAAAGAACTCGCATTCTTTGTGCAAAAAAAACGATTCTAAATTATCTATTCAGAGATGAATTACACATCTAACCCCTGATTGTAACAACAACCACCCTACACAAACAACTGCAAACAGCCTTCTCAATACTCTCCTTAAATGTCAATGTATTAAAAGACACATAGTAGAGAGTTAGATCAGAAAACAAAACCCAGATTTCTGCTACCTGCAAGAAACACACCTACAAGTACAGAATAGACACAAGCTTAAAATAAAAGGATGGAAATCAATTATTCAAATCAAGAAAGACAAAAGAAGAGCAGGACAGCCATTCTTATGTCAGACCAAATTGCATTCGACTTCAAAGAAGTGATCAGAGACAAAGAAGGTCACTAATTACTTATCAGGGGAGCACTGGACCAAGAAGTACTAACTTTGGTGAACATTTATGCATCAAATGCAGAGCCAGAAAAATATGTAATATTTGCTCACAAATCCTAGAGAAACATATGGAAGGAAATGTGACAAAAGTAGAAGATTTGAACACACCATTGGACAGATCCAACATGCAGAAAACTAGCAAAGACATAAGAACCCTAAATGAGAAACTAGAAGAACTAGGACTAATCGACTTATATAGAGACTTCCACTCCCAGAAAGCAGAATAAACATTCTTCTGAAGTGTACATGGAACCTTCTTTAGAATAGACCATGCCTTAGGACATAAATCTAACTTGCGCAGTTACAAATATAAGAATTATTAGAAGCACCCTATAAGATTACTATGCAATAGAGATCAAGATTGACTGTAAAAAGAAGCTATGGAGTAAATTTAACACCTGGAGATTAAACAACATGCTGCTCATAGAGGATCTATAGAGGAACTCAAGGAAGAAATATAAGATTCCTTGAGACAAATGATAATTAAGAGAAAAATGTAAAGCTTTGTGGGACACAGCAAAAGGAGTAATTATGGGGAATATCATAGCAATACAGGCTTATCTCAGCAAAGAAAAATGACTAAATCAAATGTTTAAAGGGACACCTTAAGGATCTAAAAAAACATAAGCAAAGAAACCCAAACGCAAACAAAAGACAAGAAATTATAAAAGCAGAGCAGAAATAAACAACATAAAAACTATGAAAACAATACAAAAAACCAATGAGACAAGGAGTTGATTTTTGAAAAAAACAAAAAACAAAAAACAAGATAGACAAGACTCACCAAAAAGAGGAAAAACACCCAAATAAATAGGATCACAAATGAAAGGGGAGAGATTACAACAGAACCCCAAGAAATCCAACACATCATGAGGACTTATTATGAACAACTATTCTCAGGTTAGAAAACACAGAAGGGGCCCGGAGAGACAGACAGCACAGTGGCGTTTGCCTTGCAAGCAGCTGATCCAGGACCAAAGGTGGTTGGTTCAAATCCCAGTGTCCCATATGGCCCCCTGTGCCTGCCAGGAGCTATTTCTGAGCAGACTTTTAGGAGTAACCCCTGAGCAACGCCGGGTGTGGCCCAAAAATCAAAAAAAGAAAAAAAGAAAACACAGAAGAAACTGACAGATTTCTGAAAAAAATATTATTTTCCGAGACTGGATATGGAGGATGTAAAAAGTCTAAATAGGCCAATCACATCTAAGGAAATTGAATCGATAATTAAGACGCTCCCCAAGAACAAAAGGTCAGGTTCAGATGGTTTTACAGGTGAATTTTGTCAAAATTTCGAGAATTACTACCATTGATCCACAGATTCTTCCAAAACATTGAAAAGATAGGTATCCTTCCTAATTTCTCTTATGAGGCTAATATTACACTGATTCCCAAAGATGGCAAAGACACCACCAAGAAGGAAAACTACAGACAATCTCACTAATAAACATAGATGCAAAAATCCTCAACAAAATCTTAACAAACCAAATCAACAATATATTAAAAAGATTATACAACATGAACAAGTGGGTTTCATTCCAATAGATGCAAGGATGGTTCAACATATGCAAATCAATCAACATCATACACCACATTAACAATAAAAAAGACAAAAATCACAAGATTATATTGATTGATGCAGAGAAGGTGTTTGACAAAATCCAAAGCCCATTCATAATAAAAACAGCAAAATATGGCTGGCTGGAACCTTCCTCAGGATAGTTACAGCTATCTATAAAAAGCTCACCACCAACAGTATCCTTAATGGCAAAAAACTGAAAGCATTTCCACTATGGTCAGGAACTAGGCAAGACTATCCACTCTCTCCACTCTTGTTCAACATAGTTTTAGAAGTCCTAGCAATAGCAATCAGACAAGAGAAGAAAATCAAAGGAATACAAATAGGGAAAAAGGAACAAAAACTATCTCTTTTTGCAGATGATATGATGATTTACATAGAAAACCCTAAAGAGTCCACAGCAAAACTCCTAGAAACAATAAACCAATACAGCAAAGTGGCAGGCTACAAAGTCAATACACAAAAGACAGGAGCATTCTTCTATACAAATAACAAAGTAGAGGAGAAAGCAATTAAGGAGACAATCCCATTTAAAACAATTTCCAAAATATCAAGTACCTAGAAATCAAATTTACAAGTGAAGTGAAGGAGTTATATAGAATGAAAACTTCAAAATACTTCAGAAAGAAATTGAAGAGGACCTAAGGAAATGGAAGAACATTCTATGTGCATGGATAGGTAGAATCAACATCGTCAAAATGACTATTTTACCAAACTTTTATATAGATTCAATGCAAAGAAGCTGGGTGGCATCTCTTTACCTAACCTGAATCTTTACTATAAAGTCATAGTGATCAAAACAGCATGGTACTGGAACAAAGACAGAATAGAATATTCAGAGGTATACCCCCAAATATACGGTCAACTAATATTTGACAAAAGAGCCAAGAACTTGAAACGGAAAAAAGACAGTCTCTTCAACAAATGGTATTGAAACAACTAGATAACCAGATAAACAACTGTAAGAAATTAAAGACTGATCCATCCCTCACACCTTACACAAATTCAACTCAAAATGGATTAAAGACCTTGAAATCAGACCCGAATCTATAAAGTTTATTGAGGAAAAATAGGTAGATCACTTCAAAACCTATATATCAAAAAAAATCTTTCAGGATAGAATGCCAATGGCAAGAACTTTAGTATAAAACCTAAGTAAATGGGACTACATCAAACAACAAAGTTTCTGCATGGCGAAAGAAACTCTGGTTAAAACTAGAAGACAGGTAGGGGAGGCCAGTTCTTCCCAAGTATGGGGTTAGGGGACACCCCATGCCTTCTCCCTAGCTTGGGGGTGTTGCTGGGAGGCTTGGCAGGCCCCAAACCGTTCCCCTATTTCTCCCCTGGACTCCAGGCCTTCCCAGGGTGCTGGCTCAGGTGGCCTGAAGTGGGCTCCAGGTGGACTTTTTTGGGAACCTCAGGCTTTCCCCTTCCTACTCTGGGGTCAGAGGAGCAAGGGGAGGAGATGGGCAGATATCTGGTTTCTTCTGTTTTTTTCTGATCCCGGAGGCCAGCTCTTCCCAGGTATGGGGTTAGGGGACACCCCATGCTGGAGGCCTTCTCCCTAGCTTGGGGGTGCTGGGAGGCTTGGCAGGCCTCCAGCCGTTCCCCTATTTCTACTCTGGACTCCAGGCCTTCCCTGGGTGCCAACTCAGGTGGACTCTATAGTGGTCCTCAGGCTTTCCCCCTTTCTCTCCCTACACTAAGGGGGTGAAGCATGGGAAGGAGGGCAGGCTGATGTAGCACTGGTGTATCTGGGGACATTCACTGGTAATTTTTTGTTTCTCATTGGTCTCCATTTTAAAAACCGTGGGGGGGTGTACAATATATATTGAAAAGAAAAATGAGAAGATGGACTCTCAGGCTGGGAAGAGACCAGTACTTTTTTTCTACTTGTTTACTCTCAGCGGCCTCTTGGCCTCTTCCTGTCTTCATTGTATAATTGTGGTTGCTAACATACTAGGTTTCAGATTAGTTCCCACTCAAATGCATTTCCCAATATGGAACTGTTGGGAGTCATTTTGCAGACTCCAGAAGGCTAAATCACAGACCAAAGTGGTGTCCAGGATTCAGCACCCTCCTTCTGACTATTTCTAATGACATAAAAGGGACATGCATATTTCCTTTGAATATTGTAGATATTGAATATTCTCTTAAATGGTGATAATTGTGTCCAGTGTCTTATGTTAAATTGTTTATTTTCCCCACTTTTTATCTTTTCTTCTCTTTGTGAACTGTTTAATAAGGAATTTTGGTGAAAGAGTCTCTCAGTTTAATGCTTATGTTTGAACCAAGTCACGAGGATTGTTAAACTTGTTCTTTTTTTGTTTGTTTGTTTGTTTGTTTGTTTTTTTGCAGCTCATATATGCACTGATAACGCCACGTGGCATTATTCCTTGCTTGCATAGGCACATTAAAATGGAAAATACTATGCATACAAATAAGTTCTTATCTAATAGAGATAGGAACACACAAATTTTGTAGTGCAATGGGACCTTACACCCTGAACATTGACATAATGGCACAGGTCTCAGAAGAATGGGCATTCTCCATTCACCCCTGAACCAGGGAAGCCATCTATGAAACATTCCAAGTTGTCTATAACATCACCTGGAAGCAATCCTCTACCAGGGAACACCCTACTGCTGCTCTGACATCAATCTACTCAAAAGAGTCTTCCTTTAACACTGAGAAGACTTAACAACAACAATGACCTGCTTACTGGACAGGGCTTTCTGCATTGCCCTTTAATTGTGAGCTGAAATTAGAGGACACTCTGCACCATCCTGACTTCAATGTAGGATATACAGATCTTCAATACAGAAACATGATACCAACAACAGAGACTATGTGAAAAATAAAACTGTAATGGCACTACAATGACCTGGATTGGACAAACTAGTTTGCCTGGAGCCTAGAGTTGGTCTTATGCCAGGAAACTTTAGGGGTAGGGTCTCCTTGTATTTAGGCCAAGGCTTTTTCTTTCCATGTCCCTCATATTTTGGTGGGCCTATGCAATGATGATTGCCACTCTAACACCGTTTTTACTGTGCTCCTTTGACTCTAAACCTAAAAAGAAACCCACTTAAACTTTTGAGGTTAACTTAAACTAATATGCATGTGCATGGAAATGTAAAAAACTACTATACCTTCAAGTTTAAGGAGTTACATAAATTTTATGGCTTTAGATTGCTTGGTGTACCGCTAAGAAATGTTATAATGTGCTACAATCTGGGGACTTGAGGGACAAAGTAATTGTACATGGGTTCTGTTTTACTTTTCTTAATGTTTTTTGACTGTAAGTTCAAAATTAAGGTGGCAGCAGGGGGATTTCTTCTGAGAACTCTGTTTTTGGGTGATTGTCCTTCCACTGTAATTTTACCTTGTCCTCTTTCTTTGCATCATTGTTCACATAATTTAAAAAAAACTAGAAGACAGGTAATGGAATGGGAAAAATTGCATTCAACAATCAGATAAAGTGCTGATATCTAGGATATACAAAGCACTCAGAAGGCTGAGCTCCAAAAAATCTAACAAAACCATAGAAAAATGGGGAGAAGAAATTAATAGACACTCTGAGGAAGACTGAAAGATGGCAAATAGACATATGAAAACTAGCTCACCATCACTCATCATTAGGGAAATCCAAATCAAGACAACAATGAGGTACCACTACACCAGTGAGGATGGCACACATCATAATAACGGGACCAATCTCTGTTGGCAGGGATGTGGTAAGAAAGGAACTCTCATTCACTGCTGGTGGGAATGCTGCCTGGTCCAAACCCTATGGGAAAAACAATATGGAGGATGCTGTGTAAACTCAGAATTGAGTTGCCATATGATTCAGCAATTGCACCCCTGGGTATCTAGCCCCAAGACAGAAAGACATTCATCCTAAAGTATTTATGTACTCCACTATTTATTGCAGCACTCAGCACAATAGCCAAAATTTGGAATCAATCTCTATGTTCATCAACAGATGAGTGGATCATGAAGATGTGTACTTATACACAATAGCATATTACGTAGTAGTCAGAAACGATACAATCATGAATTTTGCAGCAACATGGATGGATCCTGAAAACGTTATGTTAAACCAAGTAAGTCAGAAAAAGAAAAATAAGTGCAAAATAATACCACTTATCTGACGTATTTAGAATATATACCATATATACATATAATATTCCATGATAAATCACAATGATTTAAAGGGCAGAAACTCCAAACATCATAGGTGTCAGCATATAGCGAGGAAAAGACTCAAATCAAGCCTTGACTATACATTGTACCATAAAAATACCAGCAACAACAGAAACAGCGGTTTAAAGAGAATAGGGAAGCAATCACCCTCTAACTACAAAGGCCAATAGCAATATCCTAATGTATTTATCCACAGAAGCAGGTGAAGAATATGATTGGAAACCAGGGACTCTCACTGCAGTGATTACTAGCAATATGATCTAATGCCTTAATTTTATCAAGCACAAAATAACCCTTCAACTTCTTTGTCCACAGTGATCCTAGGAAACAGGGTGGACACCCTAATTTTATGCCTCAGTGCTCAATTATTCTAGATAACATATACAGTGCTCGTTATAACAATGTCTTTATAAAATATTACAATTCACCCATCTCTTTTTGTTTTATGTCTTCTATTAGGACCTAATGCATATGATCATTCAGACCACTGAAACAGTCGATAGCACACCACAGACTTATGTTACAGGTCCCACTAATTGAATATGTTTTTGCAAACTACCATCTCCTTTTTTCTTTTCTTTTTTCTCTTCCTACTTCTTTCCTTCTTTCCCTCCTTCTTCTTCCTCATTAATTCGATCTATCTTAAATAAAACCCACACTGGCAGTTTCTTTTTAGTAAAGGAACCTCAATACAAAAGATGCGGTGGACAATGCTTCATAGGGTAGATACCTCTTATAATCCCCTCTTAGTACTCTAGACGTGAAAACGATCCTTATCCTAATATGCTCTGGCCACTATCTAACCCTGAATCCTTCACTTAGCAAAGCCAATGCCCATCATTGATGAAGTGCCTAGAAATTGGAAAATCTTTCAACTCCAACACACTGGCCCAATTTATTTTTTAAGTAATTTTTACTGTATTTACATGTCTTTCTTTTCTCTTCTCTATTATCTTCTGTTATCCCATTCTTTCTCTCCTAATTTATATATTAGCTAATTATTTATCTTTTCTTAATTCAAGTATTTCTTAAAAGCTCAGGCCTTTTCTATGAGGGTAAGGCCTCCATCAACAACTTAAGAACAGTATCTAATGTCTATCTATATGTGGGCATGAGTTTGTAGACAAGGAGTCCTCTTTGATTGCCAAACCTAAATTGTGAACAATCCATGCCTACAGTGTAAAAATATATACATATATGTCGTATATATGTATATATACATCTTATATAATATACCTCTTCCCCCTCAGACATCCTTCTATCCTCTTATCCCCCAATCCTGAGCCATTGTCCTCCTTATTTAACACTCTTTACCCTCAGTTTTTAACCAATTAGATACTGAGACCAATTTCCTGCCCCAATAAACCACCACCCAGCTTCCAAAGTGAAAGGACACCCTTCCAGTCCCAAATCTCAAGTTCCAGCAAGAAACTACAACAAACACTCCTACTGACTCATGCATGCTATGTGGCCCTTCTCCTCACCCTCCCTTCCTAAATGTGGACTGTCACTTGTTACTGGATTCAGCTCCAGAAGAACCCCCAGCTCAAGGACACTACCTAATCCCTTACTGCTGCAAATCCAATCTGAAATTTAACAGGACCAAGGTGTGGGTTGAAAATGTGCTCTGGAGTCAATCCCCCATAAGAATATCTCAAAAAAAATTAATGGGGATGCCTATATTTCATCTGTATGTTTAGTAACACTATAATAATACCTCTTAGTCAGTTTATTCACAAATTAAAAGGTAGCTTCCTACACCACTTGTTCTCTTTAATTACTTTTTTCAAATTTTATTTATTTCATTTTTGTTTTTTCTTTTTTATGCATTTTTAAAATTTTTTATTGTGGTTAAGGTGAATTACAATTCTCTCACAGTAATATTTGAGGCACATAGTGACAATGCATGAGGTGCATTCCCACCACCAATGTTGTCCTCCATCCACCCCTGTTCCCAGCATGCATCCCACGTCTCCCTCCTTTACCCCCGTAATGCTAGTGCAACTGTTCCCCCTTGTGCAGTTTGTTGTAGACTTTGTATCGATTCTGTTGTCAATGACTTTGGATTTGGTATTCATGTCTGGTCAGGTTTTATTTCCACCAAATGAACATTCAACTGTCTGGCCTTGTTACCATCTGGGGAAGGAGAAAAAAGACAAACAAACAAAAAAAAAAAACTAGGAGCTCATCTAGGTGTTATAAATATCCACTTAAAAGAGGAAGAAAGGAAAAAAGGAAGAAAAGGGTAGTAAAACAAGACAAACCAGAAATAAAAAACAATAAGAGAGTATCAACAAGATTACAAAAAGAATAAACACAGAAAAGCCAAAAACCAAAACCTTCAGCTATGGAAAAAGAAAAAAGGAAAAGAAAAATAAAAAGGAAAACAAAAATCAATATAATATGTCACTATATCCTTTTGCATAGACACTCTAAATAAAAGGAAATATAATGCACAAAAACAAGCTCTTATCTATTAGGGATAAAAACTCACTTTTTTTTTAATAAAAAGGTAGGGTAGCCTCCCACCATAAGCATGTGCCATGTAGACCCAACTTAGACTCCTTGTGATTGGACAGCAACCGTCTAACCCAGAATCCCAGATCCCAGATGTGGCACTGACACAGGTCCCAGCAACAGCACCAGAAACCAAACTCCTCTGGGGAAACTCTGAATGCCATCCTGGCACCAACGTGCACCAGTTTTAACATGACATCCTGACATGAGGAAATGGCAGCTACTTGAGCGAAGAGACCCTCAGGGGTACAATAATTTCGCAAACTCAACAAGACATGATGTGTGAAAAAAACACCCGGGACTTCACCCATCACAAGAACATCTCAAAAGACTTAATGGGGAAGTCCATATTCCCTTTATGTGTTTAATACCTCTATAATAATATCTTCTAGTCTGTTTATTCCCAAAAGAATGTCAGTCTCATAAAAAGCATTTTTCTTCAATGCCTTTTTTAAAATGTATTTTAATTTTTTCTTCTATTATATACCTACATAGATATAGATATGATTTTTTCTTTTCTATCTTTCTCTCTACAACCTTACCTGTTTTTGTTCTGCCTGGTATGAAAACCTACAAGAAAAGTCTTGCCTGGAATGAAAGTTCAGGTCAAAACTAGGGCACAGTGATTGTGCAGACTATCATTCTTACCTCCAGCAATATCATTCAAATCCTCCAGCAATATAATATGTCACCATATTCTTGTGCATGGATTTGTAGAAAAACCAAGATCTCTAATTCCAGAAGTCTAACTTGACAATTGTGACTAGCAGAACTTCTGGAAATATGCTGAAAGACTATATCCTAGGCCAGCGATGGCAAACTGATGGCACACATGCCAGCAGTGGCACATGAAGGCCTTGAAACGCACACAGGAAGGTCTGCAATTAAGATATGTGGTGGAGCGAGAGGCAAGTGTGATACTAAAATCTTGTTATTAAGGTTTAATTGATGTGCTGGCACTTTGAGAAAATTCTTTGGTTTGTGAGGCAGTTTGGGCACTTGGGCTCAAAAAGGTTGGCCATCATTGCCCTAGGCTCTGTCCTGGGTTCTGAACAAAAACCAAGACCACTAATTACAGAAGACTGATTACAACAGTGATGGAACAGAACTCCTAGAACCATAGTGAAAAACTTTTTCCTAGCCCCTATGATCTACATAAATAACAAGATCTCCAGCCACAGAGGTGGGATATCATCACCCACTTCTGAATGGAAAGTTTCCTGGCACTATAAAAAGACCTTGGGGTGTGCAAATGAGTTAGTATGGAGCTGGTAGTTATTTCCATGGCAGTATGCTTCCAGGGTGGAAAAACCTTGTATCTCTTAGGCCAAGAGAATTCCCGCTGTAATTTTTTCCTGTATTTAACATACCTATGAAAAAAAAAGAAGAAATACAACCCTTTTTGTAAAAAAATGTTTTTCTTAACTTCACCTGCTTTGGTTCTGCTTGGCACAAAAACCTACACAAAAAATTCTTGCCTGGGATAAAAGCTCAGGTCAAAAACAGGGCACAGAGATTGTGTAGCATGTCATTCCTATCCCCAAATTCACCAGCAATACAATATGGTAGTATCTCCTTTTGCATAGACACTAAAAAGGGGAAATTTGGGGGCCAGTGAGATTGCATGGAGGTAAGGCATTTGTCTTGCATACAGAAGGACGGTGGTTTGAATCCCAGCATTCCATATGGTCCCCAGAGCCTGCCAGGAGTGATTTCTGAGCATGGAGCCAGGGATAATGCCTGAGCACTGCCAGGTGTGACACAAAAACAAAAACAAACAAAAATTAAAGAGAGAAATCTGTTGCACAGAAACAAGCTCTTATCTAGGGATAAAAACCCATACATTTTTAATACAGGGGCACCTCACACCCTCAGAATGTGTCATATGGACCCACTTTGACTACATGTGATTTGACAGTGACCATCCAATCCAGAAATCCAGATACCAAATATAGAACTGACACTGTTCCCAGCAACAAAACCAGGAACCAAACTCCTCCCTGAGAAATTCTTAATATCTCTCTGGCACCAACTTGTACCAGTTTTGATATGACATCCTGACATGAGGAAATGGCAACAACTTTATCTAAGAGAGGCTTGCTCTATCTCATCACCTAATGGTCTAATGAAATCAGAAGACATGTCATTCCTTTCCTCTGTGCAAAAACCAAAATCACTAACTACAGAAGATTGACCTTGACAAACATGACTAGGCAGAACTTATCATGGGGCCAATAAGAGAGATCCTTGCCTAAGCCTTGGCCTGGGGTTTGTACAAAAACCAAGATCTCTAATTCCAGAGGTCTGACTTTGACAACTGCAACTGAGCAGAACTTCTGGAACCATACTTAAAGATTCATCCTAGGTTTTGTCCTATAATCTGAGCAAAAGCAAGACCACTAATTACAAAAGACTGATTACAACAGTGATGAAACAGAAATTCTAGAACAATAAAGAAATACTCTATCCTAGCCTCTGTCCTATGACCTACACAAATATCAATCTCTTACTACAAGAGTCTGATACTATCATCCACAACTGAGCGGATAATTTCTTGGAACCATAAAAAGACCTTGGGGTGTGAAAATGAGTGTACATGGAGCCTATAGTAGTTCCCATGGCAGTATGCTTCAAGGGCAGAGAAACCCTGTATCTCTTAAGCCAAGGGAATTCCCTGTCTAATTTCCCCAATACTTACTGTGCCTATGGGAAAAAAGCAAAAAGCTTTGCCACAACCACACCATTTTTTCTTTTTCTTTTCTTTTCTATTTTTTCTTTATTTTTCTTCTTTTTTATTATTTCAATTTTTATTTACTTTCATTCTTGTGGTTATTATATGATGGGGTTGTTTTTAGTAGCTGGGTGCCTTTTTATTTTTTATTTTGTAGATGCTGATTTTTTGTCTTTGTTTTAGTTTAGTTTAGTTTTGTTTTACTCTTCCCTTTCTTCTTTTAAATCTATATTTATAAGCTCGAGAAGAAATCCTCCCAGTTTTGTTGTTTTTTATTTTGTTTTATTTTTCAATAGAATCACATAACATGAGTCATCTCATTCTGCCTCATGAATTGAGGGTGGTAAATGGAAGGTACCAATACCAAACAGTCATATAAACATTGAGTAGAAATTAAAATGATCAGACTTAAATACCAAACCCAAAATCAATGTGAACAGAATCGATAACCAAAATTTACAACAAGCTATACACAGATAGCAGCAGTTAACATTAGCAGACAAGGGGAGAAGGCAAGAAAGGGAGATACAAAATAGGGGTGGAGAGAGGACAACAGTGGTGGTGAGAATGGCCCTGATTTATTATCCCTTGTACCTTAAATATTATTGTTACTATGAAAGATTTGTAATTTACTTTGGTCACAATAAAAATTATTTAAAAATTTTAAAAAAGAATAATGTTGAACTCCAAATATCATCTAAAATGTACATGATATTAAAATTTAAACTAATTTATAAGAATAATGGGATGTAATCTTACAATAAGGTTTTAGGGCTAGATGCATCTTGGCATTATTCAAAGAGAAGCCATCTCAACATTTCTAGAGTGATAGTGGGACTGAATCTCAAAAGAAGCCACCTCTTGAGTTCCTGTGAACTTGAATAGTAGAGAGTATCTTTTATTGGGTAAAATTTGTTACAAGGAATGTATCTTTAAAATATGTGTTATGCTCCTAATTGTACTGGGGAACCTCAGAATTGAGAGTTTTGGCACAAGAATATCTTCTCTCACTGTGCAGGACAGATTTCAATGTTGTCCTGGGTGTGGGTGGTGGGTGTTCTTCCTCACCTAACCATGATTTAAGGCCACCCAGTGTTCTATTAGTAGAAAGAATTGCATTCCACCTGTACAAATTGCAGAAAATTTAATAAAATTAGTCAATTCTAGCAGACTATAAACAATAGCTTGCATTGTCCTCCTAAAACAAGTAAGTAGGATTTGCTGTGCATCAAGCAAAGCAAGCTGAATTGCATCTCAAACATGGAAGGTTTTGATTTTTTCAAAGCCTTGGGCTGCCCTGCCAGGAGTCTGATGGTCATACATTAGATTTTCAATGGGTCATAGAACACTCAGCCCATGATGAAACATTGAAAGAATTTTTGTTTTTCTCTTACAAATAGTGAGAGAAACTAAATGTCAAAACCTAATGCTCAGAGTTTTCTCTAGGGTTGAGTGAGACACATGTTATCTGTAAAAAGTTACAAATCTGGCCTGCTTTCCTGCATGAGATATCCAAGAAGATGACAGTGAACATAATTTCTTCAGGGCTGATATCCATTTAATAAGGATGGAGACCGATTTGTATCAGGTATTTGAGCACAAGAGAGCTATTATTAAGAGGGTTCTGCCTCTCCCCTTGCCTGCTTTCCTGCATGAGGCAGCCAAAAAGACGACAGCAAACATAATCTCTTCAGGGTCCAGCACAGGGTAAACTGACTCTGCCCAAAAAGGGTGGGTGTTAATTTCTGCCAGGTGTTTGGGCACAAGAGAGCCATTTTTTTTCCTTTGGTCTTTGGGTCACACCCGGCAGCGCCCAGGGACCATTCCTGGCTCTACACTCAGAAATCGCTCCTGGCAGGCTCGGTGGACCACATGGGACACCGAGATTCGAATCACCACCTCTTCACATGCAAGGCAAATGCCCTACCTCCATGCCATCTCCCTGGCCCCAAGAGAGTCATTTTTAAAAGAATGCTCCCTGCCTGCTTTTCTGCTTTCCTGAGTGAGGTGGCCAAGAAGATAACAGCAACCATATTCTCTTCAAGGCCCAACACCCAGTAAGCTGTCTCTGCCCAATAAGGCTGGTGCTAGATGAGCACAGCCATTCTGCTTCACTCCATGGCCTCATACATCTTCTAGCCCATGAACTGCACCACAATACATAGTAAAAACAACACTACAAGTGTGGCAAAGGGGAAACAATGTAGGAAAATGCCATGCATAGAGAATGAAGATGGCAACTCTGATGACCCAAAAACTATCAACCACGTAGTTAGCTTTTCAGATTAGGAGTTTAGAATCAAAATATTGATGCTCATAAAATTCAAAGAAAGCATAGATAGAGCTGAACAGACCACAAAGATAGAAATCAAAAAACTCTAATTAAAAAAAGCAGGGCTGAAAATCTTGGTAGATGAAATGAAAATCTCAATGGAAAGCCTCTTGAACAGAGGACAGGATCAGTGAGTTGGAAGATGAGATACAGGACAACTCCTTGCAGCAGAAGAGATTGGAAAATAACCTTAAATCAAATGATCAGACAATGGAAAACTATTCAAAGAATGTGACCAATGGAAAAAAGAAGTCTTTGATAAACTCAACAGAAACAACATAAGAACCACTGGAGTCTCAGAAATCCAGGAAGATAATAATAATAAAAGGAGTTGGAGGAAGAGTGAGAAGAGGAAGAGGAGGAAGGAGAAAAGGAAAAATAAAATAACAAGAAGAAGAAAAGGGGAAGAGGAGAAGGAAAAGAGAGGAAGAAGAAAAGTAAGAAGGATGAAGAAGACAAAGAAGAAAAAGAAAAGAAGAAAAGAAAGAGGAGGTAGAGGTGGAGGCTGGGGATGTGGTTCAATTTGTAGAGCAGATGATTTATAAATGTCAATGCCTTGATTTTATTCAAGATGATCTTGTGTTAATGCTCTCATATTCTCACAACTTGTATGAATTTGTGTATACATGTATGTATAAAATATGTAATATTCAGTGCAGGAGCAATAGCACAATGGTAGAGCATTTGCCTTGAATGCAGCTGATCTAGGACAGACCGTGGTTTGAATCTTGGCATCCCGTATGGTCCCGGGTGCCTGCCAGGACCAATTTCTGACAGCAGAGCCAGGGAGTAACTCCTGAGAGCTGCCAGTTGTGATTCCAAAAAAAAAAAAAAAAAAACCCAACCAAACAAAAAAATTTGAGTCTGCTTAAACTTGAGAGAATGAGAAAGGAGAAAGAAAGAAAGAAAGAAAGAAAGAAAGAAAGAAAGAAAGAAGAAAGAAAGAAAGAAAGAAAGAAAGAAAGAAAGAAAGAAAGAAAGAAAGAAAAGAAAAGAAAGAAAGAAAGAAAGAAAGAAAGAAAGAAAGAAAGAAAGAAAGAGAGAGAGAGAGAAAGAAAGAAAGAAAGAGAAAGAAAGAAAGAAAGAAAGAAAGAGAAAGAAGAAAGAAAGAAAGAAAGAAAGAAGAAAAAAGAAAGAAAGAAAGAAAGAAAGAAAGAAAGAAGAAAAGAAAGAAACGAAAGAAAGAAAGAAAGAAAGAGAAAGAAAAAGAAAGAAAGAGAAAGAAAGGAAAGAAAGAAAAGACAAAGAAACAAAATAGAAAGAGTAAGAAAGTTGTTGCATAATTTACCTATCTGCATTTACATATCTTTTCCTCAGGAAAAACAGTAAGGGAATGAATTATGTCTTATTCAAATAATTTATGTTTTATAAAGATATGGATGAGAGGAAGATATGATGATTTATATTATATCATATTCATGATTTCAATGAATTTTACACATTAATTAAGCACTACCTTTTAAGAGTTTACTATGTGTAAAATTCTGATACTGTTAATATTTGCTCCTAATCTGATGGGACAGATAAAATGGGGTAATACTTGATTCTTTTTTTTTTATGCTCTACTTTATTAATTCTGTGTAAACTAGCTATACTTTCAGTATTATCAGTAAATAATTTTCTTTCTTTTTTTTTAATTTATTTAAACACCTTAATTACATACATGATTGTGTTTGGGTTTCAGTCATGTAAAGAACACCACCCATCACCAGTGCAACATTCCCATCACCAATGTCCCAAGTCTCCCTTCGCCTCACCCGACCCCCGCCTGTACTCTAGACAGGCTCTCCATTTTCCTCATACATTCTCATTATTAGGACAGTTCAAAATGTAGTTATTTCCCTAACTAAACTCATCACTCTTTGTGGTGAGCTTCCTGAGGTGAGCTGTAACTTCCAGCTCTTTTCTCTTTTGTGTCTGAAAATTATTATTGCAAGAATGTCTTTCATTTTTCTTAAAACCCATAGATGAGTGAGACCATTCTGCGTTTTTCTCTCTCTCTCTGACTTATTTCACTCAGCATAATAGATTCCGTGTACATCCATGTATAGGAAAATTTCATGACTTCATCTCTCCTGACAGTTGCATAATATTCCATTGTGTATATGTACCACAGTTTCTTTAGCCATTCGTCTGTTGAAGGGCATCTTGGTTGTTTCCAGAGTCTTGCTATGGTAAATTGTGCTGCAATGAATATAGGTGTAAGGAAGGGGTTTTTGTATTGTATTTTTGTGTTCCTAGGGTATATTCCTAGGAGTGGTATAGCTGGATCGTATGGAAGCTCGATTTCCAGTTTTTGGAGGAATCTCCATATTGCTTTCCATAAAGGTTGAACTAGACGGCATTCCCACCAGCAGTGGATAAGAGTTCCTTTCTCTCCACATCCCCGCCAACACTGTTTGTTCTCATTCTTTGTGATGTGTGCCATTCTCTGGGGGTGTGAGGTGGTATCTCATCATTGTTTTGATTTGCATCTCCCTGATGATTAGTGATGTGGAACATTTTTTCATGTGTCTTTTGGCCATGTGTATTTCTTCTTTGTCAAAGTGTCTGTTCATTTCTTCTCCCCATTTTTTGATGGGGTTAGATGTTTTTTTCTTGTAAAGTTCTGTCAGTGCCTTGTATATTTTGGAGAATAGCCCCTTATCTGATGGGTATTGGGTGAATAGTTTCTCCCACTTAGTGGGTGGCTCTTGTATCCTGGGCACTATTTCCTTTGAGGTGCAGAAGCTTCTCAGCTTAATATATTCCCATCTGTTAATCTCTGCTTTCACTTGCTTGGAGAGTGCAGTTTCCTCCTTGAAGATGCCTGTAATGTCCTGGAGTGTTTTGCCTATGTGCTGTTCTATATATCTTATGGTTTGGGGGGGGGCTGATATCGAGGTCTTTAATCCATTTGGATTTTACCTTCGTACATGATGATAGCTGGGGGTCTAAGTTCAATTTTTTGCAAGCAGCTATCCAATTGTGCCAACACAACTTGTTGAAGAGGCTTTCCCTGCTCCATTTAGGGTTTCCTGCTCCTTTATCAAAAATTAGGTGATTGTATGTCTGGGGAACATTTTCTGAGTATTCAAGCCTATTCCACTGATCTGAGGACCTATCCTTATTCCAATACCATGCTGTTTTGATAACTGTTGCTTTGTAGTACAGTTTAAATTTGGGGAAAGTAATTCCTCCCATATTCTTTTTCCCAATGATTGCTTTAGCTATTCTAGGGTGTTTATTGTTCCAAATGAATTTCAAAAGTGTCTGATCCACTTCTTTGAAGAATGTCATGGGTATCTTTAGAGGGATGGCATTAAATATGTATAATGCCTTGGGGAGTATTGCCATTTTGATGATGTTAATCCTGCCAATCCATGAGCAGGGTATGCGTTTCCATTTCCGTGTGTCCTCTCTTATTTCTTGGAGCAGAGTTTTATAGTTTTCTTTGTATAGGTCCTTCACATATTTAGTCAAGTTGATTCCCAGATATTTGAGTTTGTGTGGCACTATTGTGAATGGGGTTGTTTTCTTAATGTCCATTTCATCCTTATTACTATTGGTGTATAGAAAGGCCATTGATTTTTGTGTGTTAATTTTGTAGCCTGCCACCTTGCTATATGAGTCTATTGTTTCTAGAAGCTTTTTGATAGAGTTTTTAGGGTTTTCTAAGTAGAGTATCATGTCATCTGCAAACAGTGAGAGCTTGACTTCTTCCTTTCCTATCTGGATTCCCTTGATATCCTTTTCTTGCCTAATCGCTATAGCAAGTACTTCCAGTGCTATGTTGAATAGGAGTGGTGAGAGAGGACAGCCTTGTCTTGTGCCAGAATTTAGAGGGAATGCTTTCAGTTTTTCTCCATTGAGGATAATATTTGCCACTGGCTTGTGGTAGATGGCCTTCACTATATTGAGAAAGGTTCCCTCCATTCCCATCTTGCTGAGAGTTTTGATCAAGAATGGGTGTTGGACCTTATCAAATGCTTTCTCTGCATCTATTGATATGATCATGTGGTTTTTATTTTTCTTGTTATTGATGTTGTGTATTATGTTGATAGATTTACGGATGTTAAACCAGCCTTGCATTCCTGGGATGAAACCTACTTGATCGTAGTGGATGATCTTTTTAACGAGGCATTGAATCCTATTTGCCAGGATATTGTTGAGGATCTTTGCATCTGCATTCATCAGTGATATTGGTCTGTAATTTTGGTTTTTGTTAGCGTCTCTGTCTGGTTTAGATATCAAGGTGATGTTGGCTTCATAAAAGCTATTTGGAAGTGTTTCTGTTTGTTCAATTTCATGAAAGAGTCTTGCCAAGATTGGCAGTAGTTCCTCTTGGAAAGTTTGATAGAATTCATTAATGAATCCATCTGGACCTGGGCTTTTGTTTTTTGGCAGACATTTGATTACTGTTTTAATTTTATCAATGGTGATGGGGGTGTTTAGATATGCTAATACTCTCTCTTCAACGGTGGAAGATTATGAGAGTCCAAGAATTTATCCATTTCTTCCAGGTTCTCATTTTTAGTGGCGTAGAGTTTTTCAAAGTAGTTTCTGATTACCCTTTGAATCTCTGTCATATCAGTAGTGATCTCTCCTTTTTCATTCCTGATACGAGTTATCAAGTTTCTCTCTCTCTCTTTGTTAGGTTTGCCAGTGGTCTATCAATCTTGTTTATTTTTTCAAAGAACCAACTTCTGCTTTCGTTGATCTTTCGGATTGTTTTTTGGGTTTCCACTTCCTTGATTTCTGCTCTCAGCTTTATTATTTCCTTCTGTCTTCCTATTCTTGGGTCCTTTTGTTGTGCATTTTCTAGTTCTATTAGCTGTGTCATTAAGCTACTCAGGTAAGCTCCTTTTTCCTTCCTGATGTGTGCTTGCAAAGCTATAAATTTTCCTCTCAGTACTGCTTTTGCTGTGTCCCATAAGTTCTGATAGTTTGTGTCTTTATTGTCATTTGTTTCCAGGAACCTTTTGATTTCCTCCTTGATTTCATCTCGGACCCACTGGTTATTGAGCATGAGGCTGTTTAACTTCCAGGTGATAAAGTGTTTCTTCTGAGTCCCTTTGGAGTTCACAAATAATTTCAAAGCCTTGTGGTCAGCGAAGGTAGTCTGCAAAATTTCTATCCTCTTGATCTTATGGAGGTATGTTTTATGTGCCAGCATGTAGTCTATCCTGGAGAATGTCCCATGTACATTTGAGAAGAATGTGTATCCAGGTTTCTGGGGATGGAGTGTCCTATATATATCCACTAGGCCTCTTTCTTCCATTTCTCTCCTCAGGTCTAGTATATTCTTGTTGGGTTTCAGTCTGGTTGACCTATCCAGTGTTGACAAAGCCGTGTTAAGGTCCCCCACAATTATTGTGTTGTTGTTGATATTATTTTTCAGATTTGTCAACAGTTGTAATACTTGATTCTTATATTATTATGTGTTTATATATGCGATTGGTTTGAATTTTAAAGTTTGTTTTAAAAGAAACTTTGCATCGGTTTTGTTTGTTTGTTTTTTCTGTTCTGGAAGCCAGTTGTTGCCAGCATGGGATGCAGGAAGGCTCTATGCTGAAGGCCTTTTCCCAAGCTGAGGGGATGCTGTGGTGCTCGGCCTGCCCCCAACCTTTCTTTTGGACTCCAAAGCCATCCCTGGGATCCCGCCCCTGGGGCTAGCAAGGTGGGTGCTGGGGAGGAGTCTAAAGGGGACCCCAGGCCTTCCCCAATCCCCACCCAGTACAAGAGGGTGGCTTGGGGCAGTCATTGGCAACTTTTATTTCCCACCAGACTCCATTTTCAAAACTGCACAGGGGCTAGTGACCCCTTGTATATAGTATAAATAGTATACTAGAATTTCTTAGGGCTTAATGTATGTTTGCAGTATGCAGAATGTCTATGTTGTATTCTGTCCTTACCCCCTTGCCCACAACTTTACAAGCTCATTTCTAGTCCTTCACTCCCTCACCCCCACCCACTATAATCTCACATTTAACCCTTTTTACCCTTGGTTCTTGGCTCCTCAAGAATATCATTATTTTCACACAAAGACAGCTGCTAACCAGCACCCAAAGTGAGAAGATAGACTCTCAGCCTGAGAAGATACCAATACACTGTTGCTATTGATCTACTCTTAGCAGCCTCCTTTCCTCCTACTTCCTTCACTGTGGACCTTTGCTTGCTAACAGAATTGGTTTCTGAGAAGTCAACACTCAAGGATATTCCCTGATATGGGACTATTGGGAGCCATTTTTCATACTCAGCAGGCCAAATCACAGACCAAAGTGGTGCACCAGATTTAACACCCCCCCCAACTATTTCAAAAGACATAAAAGGGACATGTGTATATCCTTTAAATATCTTATATGTATTCCCTTAATAGCTATAACCTTTACTGAATATCCTCTTATATAGTGGCAATTTCCCCCATTGTTTTGTTTTGTTTTCTTTATGATCTGTTCAATAAGAAATTCTGGTAGAAGAGTCCCTTGGTTTAGAGCTCATGTTAGAATTAAGTTACAGGGATTGTTGATCTTGTTCCCTTGGCCCTCATATGCACCATAATACCTTATGGCATTATCCTCTTTTGCATAGGCACACTAAAATGGGAAAATATTATACATACAAACAAGTTCTTATCTAATAAAGATACGAATACACAAATCATGTAATGCACTGTGGCCTTACAGCCTGAACATTGTCATAATGACCTGGCTCAGGCCTCAGAAGAAAGGGCATTGTTCATTCACCTCTGAACCAGGGATACCATCTTCGGAACAACCATCGTTGTTTATAACATCACCTGGAAGCAAACCTCTACCAGGGAAGACTCTACCTCTGCCTTGGCATCAACTTACTCCAAAGAGGGTTCCCTTAACACCCAGACAACTTAACAACAACAACCTGCATTCAGGGTAGGGCTCTATGCATTGCCCTCTAATTGTGAGGTGAAAGTAGAGGATTCTCTGCACATCATTCTGACTTCAATGTATGATATGCACAGAATCCAGGATCTCTTTAACTACAGAAACCTGACACCAATAACAGCGATTTGCAAAAAAATTTTTACTGGGACCACAGAGAATGACTCAGGGGTTGCACATCCTAGTATGCCTGGAGTCCAGAGTTAAGGTCTCCTTGTATTAAGGCCAAGGCCTTTCCTTTCCATTTCCCCCACATGTTGCTGGGCCTATGCAAATAACAATAATTGCCACTCTCACACCATTTTTATTGTATTTCTTTAACTCTTATCCTTAAAATAAAAAGAAGAGCTTACTAAACCTTCTGCTAGCATTTTAATAAGTTCATTGGTGATTTAATAATTTTCAAAAATATACTTGCTATTGAACTTTTTCTTTTCTTTCTCTTCCATATCTTTATCTTTTCTTTCTATTTTCTATTTTTTAAATAACTTTGTTTTTGGTCTTGCTGAAACAAATGTATTATGATCAATTGTGTCAACTATGTGATGTATTTTCTTTAAATAAATTTTAAAAAATTATAAAAAAAAATAGAAAATTAGCATAAGAAATGTGGATACAGGCCTAAGCTCAATCCAGGAGCCAAACTGCCACTAAGTGAAAATTTCTTCCAGGACAAAGTGTAGGATATAAAGATAAGATAGGAGACGAGGCATTACCCAGGCCCTCAGCAAACCATTGTTTAACTTGAACTTGTTCGGCTCAGGAGTATAAATAATTAGCTTTTGCAATATTTAGATTGCTAAAAGGGTCAATAGATTTATGACTAATATTTTCTGATGTTCATAAATAACAAATCATGATGTGATACAACTAAAATGATAGGAACACAGAAGAGCAATGATATATTAAGGAAAATACACAAACTCTGTCCAGTCAAGCTTAGTAGCAAGAAACCTTGCTTGCAGATGACTACTAAATAGAATGGGCTAAGATTGATGTAAGGTTGGCAGAAATATTGATAAAATTTAAGAATTGATGAGATATAAAAGAAATTACTGGTTCAAATTATGAAGAATGAACCAGGTGAGTTGGCATTGATGGGACAATATGGGACAATAAGTCTTGGATAGTTACCAGCATCCATTGAAGTCCCTGGGGTTCTTCCAGTAGAATCTGCAACATGAGAAAAAGTAGGAGTAACAAGCATAGAGGATAAAGAAGATAAAATATTCTCATAGAAAAATGCTGAGCTTGAAACATCCAAGATACAACTGATCCTAAGGCCAAGCTAAAGTTTGGAAGAAAGGAGTGATTCTCAAAAGGAGGCATTGATGGCAAGCAACCTATAAAACTAACAAGAAAGTATCAAGGAGTTGCTGGTAGGGAAAAAGCTATTACGATTGTCTTCTAAAAAATAAGAGAAGTGCAAACTCTGCATTCTGCGTCATGAAGTGCACTGGCAGCTTAGAACCTTTATTCTCTTCTTTGTAGAAATTTGGGAGTCTACAATGATGTCTGAGAGTTTGTTGCAATGTATCCTACTGGTTTTCTTAATTTTAAGTGTTCGGTGTGGTGCTTCTAAGTCTTAAAAATGTTATCTGTTTATTAGAGTAACTGGATGAGGAAATGCAATGTTTAAAGTCAGGAGTCTAGGTCACCTTTGGGTCCCAGCGTATAGGGTCAGAGAGGAAATCATGTGGTGGTAAGAGAGTGGTAGAAGAGACAGATAAGAAGCAATGGAAGACGGGTGAAAGGGGTTCAGTTATATTATTGGTGGTAATGACAGAGTTGCTGGCAATGCAGAATGATAGTGCTAAGTATACAAACCAGAGTTAACAACAACTGAAATCACAAGACCCAATATTAGTAACCCAAACTTTAAAAGATGCCTCATGAAGATGGAAGCTGGGGAAGACGGAGGGGGACAGAACCTAGTAACATGGTGGAGGAAAGCTGACATTGGTAATGCGATTGGTTCTGCAACATTCTATGTCTAGAACTCAATGATAAAAACTTTATAATTCACAAATCTTTAGTAAATCTTAAAAATTATGTGTTACAAGGCCAGAGCAGTGGTGCAAGCACTAGGGCATTTGCCTGGCAAGAGCTAATCTAGGATGGATTGTGGTTCAATCCCCCAGCATCTCATATGGTCCCCAAAGCCAGAAGCAATTTCTGAGCACATAGCAGGAGTAACCTGTGAGAGTCTGGGTGTGGACCAAAAACAAAAAAAATTATGTGTTAATATGTGTTATGTGATTTTTCATTCTGAACAACATTTCTGTGTGTGTGGAGAGAGAGAAAGTCTCAAAGATTGGCAGTGGAATAGGGGAGGAGAAAGATGGGGCCTTGGTGGTAGGACTGGTTTCATTGGTGAATGGAGATGTACTTTTTTATGACTAAAACCTAGCTACAAACATGTTTGTAATTATGGTGCTTGTATAAATATATAATAAAAATACCACATTGATGAGCAAAAAAAAAAAAGAAAATGTATAGTAATATCTTTTTCCATGAGTAGAAAGTTCTTGATCATTAATGAGATGCAATTGATTGGATTGTCTGAATACAAAAAATGTTTTTAATTCTAATATATTAGATTAGTTTTGTAATTATTAACAAATTTTTACTTTTCTCTACTTATGTATTCTTTTCTTAAAGAGTTCTTAGGTGCCTAAGCCTGGATTCACTGTGGTATAGACTGGAAAATTTTAGTTTTAAGGATTATACACTCCTGTTCACTAAATACATATGATTGAGTGCTTATTTATTTAATATATATTTACTCTTATTAATTTAAATATTTTACATATGTTCAGAAATCAAGATATAATTGACATAAAGCCTGTAAGTCCCAAGTGGGACTATCTTAGAATAATCTGCCTTGATAAATTAATTATTTAAATATATGCACACATATACACACATATTCACAGGTATGTCAGCCAAATTTTACACAATCAGCCCCTAAGATATACCACATGTTTTTATACAGGCAAAATAAAAAAGAGCAAGCACAGAGCTGTAATTCTACTGTAAGTGTAAATGTAACCCAGTTTTAACAACATGCAGTTAACTACCTGGATAAGAGTGCCTAATAAACAGTCTTCTGTGGTTAATCAAAGGAGTATTTCTACTTAGTTATCAATCCAAGGGTCATTCTAAAATATTTTAATTCTCTGACACACGCAATGTAAAATGTTGTTTAAAAAAATCTACAGATGATTCTTTTAGAACCCAGCAATAAATGGCCTAAAATTCTACATAGTCTTAGCAAAAAAAGGCAGAGATGGCAGGACTCACCTTATGTCCTCCTCCTCCATGAACCAGAGTTCTCATACACCATTATTTCTTGGTCTGTGTATTGTGAAAATATCTACAGCTGAGGAAACAGTACTTTGGGCTTCTCATGTAACCTAGAGTTGTCATTTGGTGATCAGTTATCAGCTCATGCTGGATAAGAAATGATGAAATGTTCTAACACTCTGGGCGAAAAAAAGGGAGAAATTGAGTCTCAGATACCATCATAGGAGCCCTGTCTGTTTTATTCCTAATTGAAGTAGGAGAACATTTTTATTATCCACCCACAAGGATCCATAAGTACCTGTGATGTTATGGAGACCTTCTTTTGACAGTTTTAGTCAGTGTGTGTAAGAGCCAATTATCTATAGCAAATTTTTATTTATAGTAAAACAAGAAAAATATTGTTACCTGTTTCTAGGTATCATTTTAAAAGGGACTATGATCATATATTTACACACATTTTCTAATCAGTAATGTATTAATAAAAACTGCCATGAACATTTGAATGTTATTGAAATGTGAATTCCCAGGGAAACCTGACTTTTTTTTTATCATCAGTCCAAGATCATTAGTATGTGCTTTGATAATTTTTTTGTTTTTGTTTTTGTCTTTTGTTTTTGTTTTTGGTTTTTGGGTCACACCCAGCGGTGCTCAGTGGTTACTCCTGGCTGTCTGCTCAGAAATAGCTCCTGGCAGGCACGGGGGACCATATGGGACACCGGGATTCGAACCAACCACCTTTGGTCCTGGATCAGCTGCTTGCAAGGCAAACGCCGCTGTGCTATCTCTCCGGACCCTGCTTTGATGTTTATTTTAGAAAAGATATTCATTCAAATGTTTATTTGTCCTACGTGTTTAGATAAGCTTAGTTGACCTTTTCTCCAATTTGACAATGATTAGTCAATGAAACAGGATAGATTCTGGAAGAACACACGCTGTGCTTCATGCTATAATAGAACAAACAGGAAACCCAATACCAACCAGAATACAGAGGACCAATTAAATTCTGTCCATGATGTCCATCCAAAGACCAACTAAGTAGACAATAGAAGCTTTTTGCAAACAAATTTTGCCATAAACCTTTATTTTTTACCTCAAAGGAAGTTGAATTTGTTTTCACTGTCATATTTCTTCCAAACAAAATCTTTTTCATACTAGATTTTTTTTAAAGCACTGGTTCACATGAGCCTTTGACAATTTTAGAGTGTCCCAATAAGTGCAATGGTGTAACCTAGAAAATATTTAAGAAATTGTATTTTTCTTTTCTTTTGTTTTTCTTTTATAACTTTTTTTGGGGGTTTGGGCCACATCCTGTGTGGCTCAGAGGTTACTACTGGCTATGCCTTTAGAAATTGCTCCTGGCTTGGGGGATTCATATGGAACGCTATGTGTATCGAAACCGCAGTCCTTCGTAGGTCAGCCACCTGCAAGGCAAATGCCTTACCGCTGCGCCACCGCTCCAGCCCCTCTTTTATAATTTTTAAATTATGGTTTAGGTAGCATGGTTTTAAGAGTCAACCTTTATGGTAGAGTTGCTCAAAATAAATGCATCTTTTGCCACCACCAAATGACCTTCCACCACTGCCTTATGTCTCCTTTAGTCCACCTCTCTCTCCCCCACAACCATCGTCAGTTTTAGTAATCTGAGATTTGTAATCCAAGGCCATGGATTTGTCATGATTGTGTAGTACCTATTTTTTTGTATTGTTTTGCTATATCTTAAAGATAAGTTAGATAATTTAGTATTTGTCTTTCCTCTGATTTACTTTGCTTACAAGAAATCTTTCTGTTCAATCCACATTGGTATGAACTAAAAGATTTCATTTTTTCTTCCAGAGACCTAATATTTCATGTATCGATGCTATGGCTCCTTTCTCCATTCATTTGTCACTGGTTCCATAGGGTTGGTTCCATATCTTGATAATTGTATAGAATGCTGCAGTGAACATAGCTGTGAATCTACCTTTCTGAATCGTGTTTTTGTAGGGGAGCCTAGATGCCTCAATGCCAAGAAGTGAAATCACTGTGCCATATGATGGCACTGTTCTGACTTTTTGGATAAATCTCTCTATTGTTTTTCATAGAGGCCAGGCACACTCCCACCAGGAGTGAATGAGGGATCCTCTCTCATGACTGGTGGCATTGGCTACCTCATAATTTGATGAGGTGAGGGCCAGTGGGGTATGAAAGGTTGATTCATTCTGTAGATGATCCAGGGAATGAAGAGAAGGAAAAATTCTAACAACTCAAAGTGGCTCAAGACTGAGATGACAAATCTTTTGTTTTGTCTTTTTTTTGGTTTTGGGACACCCATCTCCAGTGGATTTCAGGGTTTACTCATGTCTCTGTGCTCAGATATCATTACTGGGGGTTCAGGAAACTAAATATTATGCCAGGGATTGAATCTGGATTGGCTGTGTGCAAGGTCAGAGCCTTACCCACTATACTATCTCTCTGGACACATGATAAATCTACATATTGGCAAAGTGTTGAGCTTTATAGATCGTTTCTTGATGGTTTCTTATAAAAAGGGTAATGCAGTTTCCTTTGAGGATCAGATGAAAGTTCTGTTAATTTCAACAAGTTATGCTAGTTCATTCTTTAATAAAATAAAATATTTGGTTTGGAAAGAGAACTCTAAAAATTTTTAAGCTTCTAGCATCGACAAGAGATCATAGAACCAGATTACAAACTCTAAAGAGTTTTTTGAGTGGGAGACATTATTATCAAGGAAGAAAAAGCTACTCAGAGATAAAGTACATTAAAAAAATTATCTTCACTTTTGAATGTGCCAGAAGGAAGTAGGGAATAGGCAGAGAAGGGCTGTAAGAATTCAAACATTCATTAATCTCCTCAGACCTAGTAGTTTTCAAACATTATCAGTTAAAATTACAAAAGAAAGCAGAATGTTTCTCCACACTTTCCTTTGAAGACTGAATCATCAGAATAGCAAGGCTCTGATTAGGGTTTTTAAGATTGCTGCAGCGTCATTTGACTCTGAATCGGTTGACATCCAGTGTGTTTGTATCCCAAATACTGCCCATAAAACTGAGCTCAGACACACCATTTCCTGTGCTCAGAAATAGCTCCTGATAAAGTTACAACAGCAAAGCCTTTATCTAAGGTTAAGCCATTTCATACCTTGAACTTGGCATTTTTCGTTGATATTGTGGTAAGGTTCCATTGTTGAGAAAAAGAGGGCATGTTTTACAATTACTATAAAATACAATCAATATGTTTTTTAATAAATTCAATCTTTCTTAATAATGCAAGATTTTAAGCTGATTTTAATACAATTTTTGAGGTATTATTGACATATACCATTACATTAATTTCAAACATACACTATGATTTGTATGTTTGTGTATGTAACAAAAATCTTTATTATAATAAACTCTGGTATCTTTCTCTGTACATTGTTAAAAGATTCTTTTTATGTGCTGAGGTCTTTTACAATTATAGTACAGTTAATTAAAGTCACCATGCTATACATTATATGCCCATGACTTACTGATTTTTATAACTAGGATTTTGTGCCCTTGATCCCTCTAAGCACCAAGTTAGAAAGCTTTTTTTTTATAACTTTGTGAAATAATTTGTGAAATTATTTTTATGGCCAAATGCAGAGAGAATAAAGTTGTATAGTAATTATAACAGAGTATAGTTGAGTTATAACGGTTTTGCAAACATTTGTATCTATTGCATTTAGTTTTAGAGAAATGTGTGCAAGTATCTGTGTTATTGTTTTTGGTCATATTTGTTGGGTTGTCAGATAATACAGATGCAAATCAATATATTCCATTACTAAATACTTTGTAGTAGAAATGTTTAACTTTTCCTACTCGTGATCCTTTCTTGCCTGAGAAATATAACATGCATGGCTGCTGCCTGGGATTCATTATGCAGTTAATTATAGAAACATATTTGATTGTTGTGAGTTAAATAAAGCCTTTCATTCATCAACTTTTTTGCAACCTCCATATTCTGTAACATGACCCTCATTCCCATAGTTAAAGAGTCTAGAGTTTAGGAGCTGCAGAGATAATACAAGGGGCAAGACACTTACTTGCCTTGTCAAATTTGGTTCAATTCCTGGCATGCATTGCTAGGAGTGACTTGAGGCACAGAGCCAGGAGTAAAACCTGAGCATATTTGAATATGCCTTTCAAAAAGACTAACAAGAAAACAAAATTGCTAGTGTTTAAAAATCCAACTTTTAAGCTTACTCATTTTTAGTTGTGGAAAATGAGAGTATATGTGTGAGAGGGCACAGAGCAGAAGAATATAGTGTGAAGAAATCTCCTTGTTTGCAGATGGGTATTTTGACCCGCTTTGCTTTTTTTGTATGATGTTTAGTACTTGGAAGAGGAAAATAGGCCCAGAGCCCTTTGAGTGATCCTAACATGGTGAGCCAATGGCCTAGAAAGACAGAGGCTAAGGAAGGTAGGAGTAGGAGGCAGGAAGAGTTTCGCTTGCCTGAAGCAAAATGTCCTAATAAACTATGACCTGAGATGACCCAAAGAATTGATTTCTCACCTTTTGTTTTTACTGGAAAGTAGTTGCACACCTACTCCAAGACAGCATAGGTACTGTGAGTTGGGGTGTGATTTCCTTCCCATGCAGTACAGTGAGAGTATTGGGGTGTGTCCCTCAGTTCAGAGCCTCCTTGACACTCCTATAGGTCAAACTTTGCCTTAGCTTGACATGAGAACAACTGGAAATAAACTATTGATATTAATTTCAGGCTCTTTAATCTGGTTGTCATTAATATTATTCTCTCTCCTAAGCAGTTACTAATAAACAAAAGGGAAAAGTCAGATAAAGGGAAGTAGGTAACCCAACAATTTTGCTTGTTACTCCAAATTGAACTTTTATTATTTCAAAACCTGCTACTTTACTACTTTATGTTGTATATATGCATATAATATGCTTTAGTTTAAATAAAATCTATTTTAAATTGTTCTTTATCTGACTTGTCATTTTATTAGACATATTTTAATTAGACATTTCTAGGCTAAAACATAAAATGTCTTAAGATGCCATTTTAAAATACTACATAATATCCAGGGTATTATTAATATAATCTTACTTAAATTAATCAATGTTGGATTAATCTTATTTTTTCACTTCTACAAATGTTCTAAGAAATATCTTTGTTTATATATCTTGTGTGAAAGTGTGAGCATTTCATAACTTAGAAGCATTATCTGTGTACAGGAACGTTTTTGTGAATATTAATTTATTTGCAGCTTGTAACATCTTCACATATCAACTTTATTACATTCCTTTATGGAAAGAATACTGAACCAGAATGTTTATACTACAGAAAGTTGAATTACTGGTTTAATTATAAGTTATTAGTATTTAATCTAGTAATCTTTTAACTAATTTTAATTAAATTTATTCAGAGTGTTGTTCTGAATTTACAAGAGCTTGAAGTTGGAAACTGTAAATCTTATTCTGATTTTGTATTTTGTTTTGTTTTGTTTATTGAGGGCCTGCTTCTCAGGGTTTACTTCTAGCTCAGTGCAGGGGATCACTCTTGGTAGGCTAAGGAACCATAAGGGATGTTGTGGATCCAGCCCACATTTGCCATGTGCAAGGCAAGCTCCTTACCCACTGTACTTTCCCTCTAGCTCCCTTGTACTGATTTTGATGGCATTTGTCAGCAAGACTGTGTGTTTTATTTTTTTTAACTTTATTTATTGATTGATTGGTTTGGGAGTCACACCCAGAAGCACTCAGAGGTTACTCCTGACTCTGTCCTGTACTCAGAAATCATCCCTGGCATGCTGGGGGCCCATAATGGATTAAAAATCAAACTGGCTTTCTCCTGGGTCAGCCACCTGCAAGGTAAATGCCCTACTGCTATGCTTTCTCTCTGGCCTCAGTACATCTATGATAAACATCAGCTTACAAAAGAATTCCACAAAACTTGATTTTCTCCAGTCAAGTAACAAAGAATCTATGTTCACATTAAGAATAATCAAATGGGGTCCGGAGAGATAGCACAGCGGCGTTTGCCTTGCAAGCAGCTGATCCAGGACCAAAGGTGGTTGGTTCGAATCCCGGTGTCCCATATGGTCCCCCGTGCCTGCCAGGAGCTATTTCTGAGCAGCCAGCCAGGAGTAACCCCTGAGCAACGCCGTGTGTGGCCCAAAAACAAACAAAAAACAAACAAACAAACAAACAAAAACAAAAAAAATAATCAAATGAATTTCAAAGTTTTGTATGACTTTGTACTTAAATGCTGACTCAGTAGCTGAAAAAAAGAATTTTCATCAACGCCGAAGTGATGCCACAGTGGGGAGGGCATTTGTCTTGCATGTGGCGGACCCTAGCCTCCCATATGGGCATCCTGCATAGTCCCCTAACCCTGCCAGGAATAATATCTAAATGCAGATCCAGAAGCTACTCCTGGAAGCTGCTGGGTGTGGCCTACAAAAAACAAAAAATAAAATGTAAAAAGGAATTTTCATCATTTCTAATTAAAATATAGATTGCTTTTCTTGGACTCCCTTGGAAGTTTAGCAAAAATGCCAATAAAAGTCTCAGGGGTATCTGGATCTGGATCAGAGATGCTGGAAGGAAAATAATTAACTATGAAGACAGTATGGTTTACATCTCTGTTCCTCAGGAGTTAAAAAAAATGCCAATAATAGAAATAAACCAAATGAGCAAGCATGAAGGCAGTTGAAGATATTCTGTATTTTTCTACAAGTTTCCAACATCATGGGTAAAATAATTTCTGTCAAAAGAAGTTTCCAGGAGACATGCTGTTTCTGGTACTGAGCCTACATGATCTCCCCATAATGAAGCTCTATTTCTGGGTGAAATTGGAGGGACGATCTTCTCAGTCACCAATATTTTTCAATAGCTTGGGTATCTAATATGTTTGGATTAAAAATTCATCTAGATAGCGAAAGTAATTTGTTTTTCCTAAGAACTGGACCAACAAAAATCCAGCAATCATGAACTGCAACCATGACCACAAACATAGTTGCCATGTTTGAATGAGGACAGTTCTGTAGATTTAAAAGAGTACTCCATGATGAGTACAGCTGGATTCTTCTGGGGATTAAAAACATCTTCTCAATCCATTACCCATCTGTCCCCAGCAACGCTGGGAAGATCCCAGAGAAAGTTGAGTGCATTGTGACATCATTTATGTATGTAGCACAAAGCTGGCCATCTCAGGAGGAGAGGGTGGATCAAGCCCCACCCTGCCAAAGTCATGCTTGCTGCCTCTGTCACTAAGAATTACCATTTTCCCACTAGCCTCCCTCATCACTGCCCTTCTATGATTCCCTGCTGGGACACCGAGATGACCACACTTCAGGTATTCAAGTGGGTGTTGGCCTGATATGGCCAGGGATCATTTTTTGAAGTGAGTGTGGGCACCCTTTCCTGAATCTTTTTTCTTCTGGGAAAGTTCAACAGCTGTAACCATGCAGTTGTCATTTTAAAACTGGGCCTTTTTCCAGGAGGCCCTGCAGCTGAGTATATGCAGCCAAAATTCATAATATCATAGTTTTGAATTTCTGGACAACTTTATTTATTTTGATCCCTAAAGGAGTACTCCCAATTTAAGAGAATGGACATATACCATCAAGAGCTTACTAAACTTTCTGACATTGTATTAATGACTTCATTGGTGATACAATAATTTTCTCAAATGAGTTTGCTACTGTACTTTTTCACCTCTTCTCTTCCATTTTTACTTTCCTATTTTTCTATAACTTTGTTTTACTTATCTGGAAACAAATGTATTATGATTAACTATGTAAACTATATATTTTCTTTAAATAAAATTTTAGAAAGTCAGCCATCCTGAGTAAGAGTTTGCAAAGCGAGACTGTTGTTATTAAGAAATATGTAGCAGGGCCCGGAGAGATAGCACAGCGGCATTTGCCTTGCAAGCAGCTGATCTAGGACCAAAGGTGGTTGGTTCGAATCCCGGTGTCCCATATGGTCCTCCGCGCCTGCCAGGAGCTATATTTCTGAGCAGACAGCCAGGAGTAACCCCTGAGCACCGCCGGGTGTGGCCCAAAAACCAAAAAATAAAAATAAAAAAAAAGTTAAAAAAAAAAAAAAAGAAATATGTAGCAGGCCAGAGAGATAGTATGGAGGTAAGGCAGTTTGCCTTGCGTGCAAAGGGTCGGTGTTTTGAATCCCAGCATCCCATATGATCCCCTGAGCCTGCCAGGAGCGATTTTTGAGCACAGAGCCAGGAGTAACCCCTGAGCACTGCTGAGTGTGATCTAAACCCCCCCCTGAAAAAAAAAGAAAAAAGAAATATTTGTGGTTATCTACAATATAGACATAAACATATAAACATAGAACACTGCCTATATAAAATCTACATATATGCACATAAAATTTTCCTCTTGAGAGTATTAGAAGCAGTTGCTAATATCACATTTCTAAAAAAATCTTACTATGGATGCATAATGCATACCACAATATGAAAAATAGAACAAATTTATCTGAGTCCTAAAAAGCAGCTTTTCTTACCTTAGAGAAGATGCAATTTAATTCTCTGTAATCTGTGTGTGAATATTCCACCTGATAGCTATACTCATCAAGTGGTGGTAAATTGAAGAAATGGCTCTGCTCTGAATCATCTCAGAACATACTCTGTGAAGTATGTCTAGCTATGGGCAGAGCCTACTGCTCTGTGAGTTGATTTCTCCTGGTACTGTGGGAGCTGCATGTTTGTCAACTCCATGAGGTATACTCTCAGGAAAGCCAGCTGGATCCTTCTGGGGGGTTGAAAACATCGTCTCAATCCATGACCCATCTCTGTCTCCAACAACATTGGGAAGACCCCAGAGAAAGGTGAATGCAGTGTGACATCATTTATGTACAGAATCTAGAGAATTCCAGCTCCTAGAAACAGACTTGAATGGTGGTTGCCAAGTGCTGGGAATACAGCAGAAATAGAAGTGTGGAACATCAGATAAGGTAGTTAATTTATCTGGTTACTTTAAATCTCACATACCAATTATATTGTCAATATGGCTTAATCGGTAGGGTATTTTACGTCTCATCTAAACACTTTGGATACTAGCATACACATGTCTTATGCTTGTCCCAACCTTTTATGAGTGTAATAAAAGTTTTTGAATTTTCAACCTATTTTTGCTTATAAAAGAAGAAGTAATTACATAAGTCGAGGACCCTGGTAAACAGAAGCTAAATAATAACCAGGGCTGGCAAGAGCCGATGGTGACCATGTGGGAGAATGAGACCATCTGCGGTCAGATGGTCTCATTTGCAAGAAGAGATAAATATCCAGATTTTGTGAGAATACCACTGATAGCTCAATATTAGCACAAACACTTTCAAATAGTCAGCTGGGGGATCTGGTTTGTGGATAGCCAGAGGCACTTCCACTCCAGAGCCAGTTCTAAAGGAGGAAGTACTGTTCAGAGCAGCAGTCTTCCTCGCTATCCACCTTATGGTGCCTGATCAGAACCATGGATTGTGAAGAATCATAAAGTACAGTTAGGTTTAAATTTTTCTTCTATTGATTATCATAAGGCCTAAAAAGAAAGAATGACCTGGGGGCAGGGCCATAGGACAATGGGTAGGGTACTTGCCTTACATATGGCTGACCTGAGTTTGATGCCTGCATCCTATATGGTCTGAAGAGCACCACCAGAATGCAGTAAACTCTGAGCACTGATGGATGTGGCCCAAACACTAAAAAAAAAGTAATGATGAAAATAATTAGGAGAAATACTCTTTTGTTAAACATATAGAGTTTCAATTATATATTCACACCCATGAAGTCATTTTCTTCCACAAGCTATGCTATGCCCCTCCTTTGTGATTTCTAATGAAAAATTCTGAAATCCAAAGGTCTGCAGTGACTTTTCCAAGAACAATCCCACTTTTCACCTCATGTTTCTGCAAAATTCTTTGTCTATCTCAACTCACAAAAAGGCAGATGAAGCTTTTCCTTAAATAACTTGAACTGGATGTTTTCAAAAGCCTAAAGCAATGACTTTGTCATGCTCAGGAGAGGTCCCAGTTACCTGTAAACTGCAGTCTTGCATTGGCCTTATCAATTAGCTTTTCCATGTTGTGTGTGTTTCTGTTGGTTTGTGTTCCTGTTTGTTTGTGTGATCCAAAATAATGGCTAGGATTTTATTATTATTATTATTATTATTATTATTATTATTATTATTATGGCTTTGGATTATTATCCAAAAAAATTGCCTAGATCCACCATAACTGCATTGGTGTTTTATACGTCATCTGTGCTTTGGCTGTATTTTTCTTTCTTTTCTTACTTTATATACAATACAAATGTGAAAGAAAATCTTTAGATCTATGCCCGCCCAGTAGTTCCCAACTGTGAGAAACTTTAAGTGTTGCCTGTGCATGTTTTTCCACTGTCCTGTCTCCTGAACCTCTTGGGAGTGGGCCGAAAAGGGCCCAGAAAAATTCTCCCCCAGAGGCTCCAGAAGAGTAAGACAGCTCTTTCTAACCAATGAACCCCACCACAATATGCAGAAAAAAATCACATTACAAGTGTGACAACGGGGAAACCTCACAGACAAACACCATGCACAGAGAATGAAGATGATAGCACAGATGACGTAAAAAAATTCCAACCATCTGATTAACCTCTCAGATAAGGCATTTAGAATAGAAATAAGGAAGATGTTTGTAGAACTCAAAGAAAGCATAGATCGATTTGAACAGAACACAAAGACAGAAATCAGAAAACTCCAAACTGAAATAATGGATCTGAAAAACACAGTATCTCAACTGAAAACCTCAGTGGATGGCCTCGCCAGCAGGGTAACAGCAGCTGGGGACAAAATAGGTGTGCTGGAAGATGAGATGCAGAAAAACTCAACACAGCAGAAGAATTTGGAAAAGAATCTTAAGACAAACGATCAGGCAATGGAAAAAGTATTCAAGGAATGTGAACAGATGAAAATAGAAGTCTTTGATAAACTCACAGAAACAACATAAGAATCATTGGAGTCCCAGAAGCCCAGGTAGGAGATCTCCAGGAAGAATCAACTGTCAAAGACATCATCAAAGAGATACTCCCAGAGTTAAAGACTACATGCAATCAAATCCTGCATGCCTGAAGAATACCAGCTAAAAGAAACCCAAAGAAAAACACCCCAAGACACATCCTCATTACGATGACAAATCCCACAGATAGAGATAGAATACTAAAAGCAGTAAGATCAAAAAAGGAAATTACATTCAAAGGAGCATCCCTAAGACTTACTGAAGACATGTCACAAGAAACTCTCAAGGCCAGAAGACATTGGTGGGATATTCTGACAAGACTGAATGAAATGAATGCCTCACCGAGAATACTACACCCAGCCCGACACACGTTTAGGTTTGAAGGAAAGATACATAGTTTCATGGAGAAACAACAGCTCAGAAACTTCACAGATGAAAAACCAGCCTTAAAGGAAAAACTGAAAGATCTACTTTAAGACAAGAGAGACCAACAAAAAAAGCAAACTTACCTACGAAAATGACATTAATTCCTATGACAATCATCTCCCTCAATGTCAATGGACTAAATTCACCAACTAAAAGACACAGAGTGACAAAATGGGTCAAAAAGATGAATCCAACCTTCTGCTGCCTACAAGAAACACACCTGAATAGTCAGAACAAACATAGACTCAAAATCAAAGGGTGAACACCCAGGCGATTCAGCAACAGTCTGCATGCATGGCAGATCGCTCCGCATTTAATGATATGCTGAAACTAGAGGATGCTCCACATCAGCCCGACATCGATGAAAGAAATGCACAGAAACAGCGTCTTTAAATATAAGATTCTGATACCAACAATAGCTAAAGTGTGAAAAAGTTTCACCGGGACCTTGAGAATGACTGGAGATGGATAGACTGGTATGCCTGGAACCCAGAGTCTGTCTTATGCCAATAAACTTCTGGGGTGAGGCCTTTTTGTAATCAGGTCAAGGACTTTTTTTTTTCATTTTCTCCATTTTTCTGGACCTATGCAAACATTGGCAATTGCCACTATCACACCTTTACTATATTTTTTTACTCTTATCCTTTAAGGAAAAAATACAACTTACTGAACTTAAAAACAAATTACTGTAGTAGAATGCCTGTCTCGAATATAGGCAGGGGATAGGAAGGGGGGAGGGGGTAAAGTTGCACTGGTGAAGGGGGGGTGTTCTGGTTATGACTGTAACCCAAATATGATCATGTTACTTAAATAAAAATATACTTAATATAAAAAAGACCTAGAATATTAAATTAAAAAAATCAAAGGGTGGAGGAAAATCATCCAATCAAACAAAACCCTTAAAAAAGCTGGGGTGGCCATATTAATATCTGATGACACCAACGTTATACTCAGAAAAGTGGTAAGGGACAAAATTGGGCACTATGTACTAATCAAGGGATATGTGCAACAGGAAAAAATCAGACTATTAAACATATATGCACCCAATGAGAGACCAGCAAATTATCTAATACCATTACTGACAAATCTGAAAGAAGACATCAATAATAACACAATAATTGTGGGGGACCTCAACACGGCCCTGTCTACACTTGATAGGTCAACCAGAATGAAACCCAACAAAAACATACTAGCCCTGAAAAGAATAATGGAAGAAAGAGGATTAGTGTGTGTGTGTATGTATGTATATATATATATATATATATATATATATATATATATATATATATATATATATATATATATGACACTCCACCCCAAAAAACCTGGATACACATTCTTCTCCAATGTACATGGGTAATTTTCCAGGATAGACTACATGCTGACACATAAAATATACCTTCATAAAATCAAGAAGATAGAAATCTTGCAGGCTACCTTTGCTGACCACAAGGCTCTGAAATTAGATGTGAACTACAAAGGCACACAGAAGAAAAACTTTAACAATTGGAAATTAAACAGTCTGCTACTGAACAACCAGTTGGTCCTAGATGAAATCATAGAGGAAATCAAAACTTTCCTGGAAACAAATGATAATGAAGACACAAACTGCCAGAATCTATGGGACACAGCAAAAGCAGTCCAGAAAGGAAAATTTATAGCTTTGCAAGCACACATCAGGAAGGAAGAAGGGGTCTACCTGAATAGCTTAATGACACAGCTCATAGAATTAGAAAGTGCTCAACAAAAGGACCCAAAAATAAGGAGACAGAAGGAAATAACAAAGCTGAGAGCAGAAATCAACAAAGTGGAAACCCAAAAAACAATCCGAAAGATCAACGAAAGCAGAATTTGGTTCTTTGAAAAAATAAACAAGATTGATAGACCATTGGCAAAACTCACAAAGAAAGAGAGAGATACCTGATAATCCGTATTAGAAATGAAAAGGGGGAGATCACGAAAGATATTGCAGAGATCCAAAGGGTAATCAGAGACTACTTTGAGAAACTTTATGCTACTAAACATGAGAACCTAGAAAAAAATGGAAAAATTCTTGGACATTCAAGAGGAGCTACTACCAATCCTAGCCAGGCACTTTCATAAAATTGAAAGAACAGGAACAGTCCCAAACTACTTTTATGAAGCCAACATCTCCTTGATACAAAAACCAGACTGAGATGCTGTCAAAAAAGAAAATTACAGACCAATATCCCTGATGAATGCAGATGCAAAGATCTTCAATAAAATCCTGGCAAATAGGATCCAATCCATCATACACTATGACCAAGTAGGTTTCATCCCAGGAATGCAAGGATGGTTTAACATCCGTAAATCTATCAACATCATACACAACATCAACAACAAGAAAAATAAAAAATCACATGATCATATCAATAGATACAGAGAAAGCATTTGATAAGGTCCAAGACTCATTCTTGATCAGAACTCTCAGCAAGATGGGAATAAAAGAAACCTTTCTCAATCTAGTTGAAGCCATCTACCACAAGCCAATGGCAAATATTATCCTCAATGGAGAAAAACTAAAAGCCTTTCCTCTAAATTCTGGTACAAGACAAGGCTGTCTGCTCTCACCACTCCTCTTCAACATATTACTGGAAGTGCTTTCTATAGTGATCAGGTAAGAAAAAGATATCAAGGGAATCCAGATAGGAAAGGAAGAAATCAAGCTCTCACTGTTTGCAGATGACATGACTCTCTACTTAGAAAACCCTAAAGACTCTACCAAAAAGCTTCCAGAAACAATAGACTCATATAGCAAGGTGGCAGGCTACACAATTAATACACAGAAATTAATGGCCTTTTTATATACCAATAATGAGAGGGAAGAGATGGCAATCCCGGGCCCAGAGAAATAGCACAGCGGCGTTTGCCTTGCACGCAGCCGATCCAGGACCAAAGGTGGTTGGTTCAAATTCCGGTGTCCCATATGGTCCCCCGTGCCTGCCAGGAGCTATTTCTGAGCAGACAGCCAGGAGTAATCCCTGAACACCCCCGGGTGTGGCCCAAAATACCAAAAAAAAAAAAAAAAAAAGAAGAAGGCTATCCCATTTACATTAGTGTCACACAAACTCAAATGTTTTGGAGTCACACTTGACCAAAGATGTGAAGGACCTATACAAAGAAAACTATAAAGCCTTACTCCGAGAAATAAGAGAGGACACACGTTAATGGAAACACATACCCTGCTCATGGATTGGTAGGATTAAAATGGCAATACTCCCCAAAGCATTATAAAGAATTAATGCAATCCCTCTAAACATACCCACGACATTCTTCAAAGAAGTGGACCAAACACTTATGAAGTTCATCTAGAACAATAAACACCCTTGAATAGCTAAAGCACTGCTAGGGAAAAGCAAAATGAGAGGCATTACTTTCCCCAACTTTAAACTGTACTACAAATCAATAGTTATCAAAACAGCATGTATTGGAATAAAGATAGAAGCTCATATCAGTGGAATGTCTGGAGAACATTAGAACAGAGACTCCAGGTCCAGGGAGAAGAAAGATTCGAGGGATATTCTCTACCAAGAGTTTACCATGTGTCATGCTGTAGTGTGTTGATATGATCAGGTCCTTACTGTATGTCACGACTTGTGTTTGAATCAGTTGAGACTTATTTACTGTAAGCTACACTCTGAAACCCACATGGACTGTCTGTTAAGACCCAAGATACAAACTTATTTGTTCTGTGCATTAACATGTTTCCTCTCCTAGACAATAGATGTGAGGGCATATGTGGGGGCCACTTAGCAGGGACTGCTTCCTGTCATTCTTTCCAATAAATGGGCTCAAGATAAAATGTGACCCTGATCTACACTGAACAGGACCAAGAGCCTCCTAGACTCCAGAGATCCCACACCAGTCTTCAAACAGTAGAGACCCAAAGCCTGAGGAAGGGACCCCCCTGGCATACAATCACCTAATCTTTGACAAAGGAGCAAGAAATCCTAAGTGGAGCAGAGAAAACCTCTTCAACAAGTGGTGCTGGCAGAACTGGTTAGCCATCTGCAAAAAGGCAAACATAGACCCCCAGTTAACATCATGTACAAAAGTAAAATCCAAATGGATTAAAGACCTAGATTCCAGACCTGATACCATAAGGTATATAGAACAACACATAGGTAAAACACTCCATGACATTGAGACTAAAGGCATCTTCAAGAAGGAAACTGCACTCTCCAAACAAGTGGAAGCAAAGATCAACAGATGGCAATACATTAAGCTTCTGCACCTCAAAAGAAATAATGCCCAGGATACAAGAGCCACCAACCATGTAGGAGAAACTATTCACCCGATACCCATCAGATAACCGGCTAATATCCAAAATATACAGGGCACTGACAGAACTTTACAAGAAAAAAACATCTAATCCCATCAAAAAATGGGGAGAAGAAATGAACAGACACTTTGATAAAAAAAGAAATACAAATGGCCAAAAGGCACATGAAAAAAATGCTCCTCATCACTGATCATCAGGGAGATGCAAATCAAAACGATGAGATATCATCTCAAACCACAGAGATTGGCACACATCACAAAGAATGAGAATAATCAGTGCTGGCGGAGATGTGGAGAGAAAGGAACTCTTATTCACTGCTGGTGGGAATGCTGTCTAGTCCAACCTCTATGGAAACTGATATGAAGATTCCTCAAAAAAACTGGAAATTGAGCTCCCATTTGACCCAGCTATTCCACTCCTAGGGGTATACCCTAGGAACACAAGAATACAATACAAAAACCCCTTCCTCACATCTATATTTATTACAGCACTATTCACAATAGCCAGGCTCTGGAAACAACCAAGATGCCCTTCAACAGACGAATGGCTAAAGAAACTGTGATACATATACACAATGGAATATTATGCAGCTGTTAGGAGAGATGGAGTCATGAAATTTGCCTATACATGGATGTACATGGAGTCTATCATGCTGAGTGAAATAAATCAGAGGGAGATAGAGAGATGCAAAATAGTCTCACTCATCTATGGTTTTTTTAAAAAAAATAAAATTCATTGTTGCAACAATCCTGAGAGACAATGACAGGAAGGCTGGAACTTCCAGCTCATTTCATGAAGCTCACCACAAAGAGTGGTGAGTGCAGTCATAGAAATAACTACACTGAGAACTACCGTAATCATGTTAATGAATGAATGAGGGAACTGGAAAGCCTGTCTAGGTGGGGGTGAGGTGGGATGGAGGGAGATTTGAGACATTGGTGATGGGAATGTTGCACTGGTGAAGGGGGTCTTCTTTACATGACTGAAACCCAAACACAATCATGTATGTAATCAAGATGTTTAAATAAAATATATTAAAAAAAAAGAAAATCTTTAAAATCTTCTACTCTGGGAACTCCTTGCTCTACTTTAAAGACGTATTTCTCTTTTTCTCTCCTCTCACATCTTTCTAATTTCCTTTTAATAGAACACAATTTGCTTCATTAAATATTTTTACCATGTCAAAAATGAAGCATATATGTATGTATGTGTGTTGATCTGGGGGATGGCATGGAGGTGACTTAGTTCTAATTCAATCTCAAGACATTTCCTTATTCCCTTGTCTTCCAAAGGGAGGAAATTGCTTTTGATTCAAGACTGCGCTGAGGTGGTGTTCTTGAAAAAGTAAAAACTTGAAGCTCCCCCCTCCCCATCAAGTGCATTTAGTTCCCATTTACTGGTGTGTCTTTGAAATACCTTCTTGGCCCAATGCCTCAAGAGGTTATGGGACTTTGAATAATGACACTTCTGATTTAACCCAATGAGATGTGCACCTGATGAAATTATTTACAGAGAAGCATATGGAAGAGCTATTAAAAGGAGAGTACCAAGTGCACTTACAGCTCTTCAATTAGCAAATAACTTCTTGGAAAGCAGGTTATTGTGTTGATTTATTTAAAAAATGACTGTCACTGCACAAGTGTTTTCAAGGACAGCCCTAAACTTCATCTAGCTCCCCTTCAGCATACAGAAAGTTAGAGGGAGCCCCAGGGGGTTCCCCTCCTCAGGCTTTGGGTCTCTACTGTTTGAAGACTGGTGTGGGATCTCTGGAGTCTAGGAGGCTCTTGGTCCTGTTCAGTGTAGATCAGGGTCATATTTTATCTTAACTCCATTTATTGGAAAGGATGACAGGAAGCAGTCCCTGCTAAGTGGCCCCCACATATGTCCTCACATCTATTGTCTAGGAGAGGAAACATGTTAATGCACAGAACAAATAAGTTTGTATCTTGGGTCTTAACAGACAGTCCACATGGGTTTCAGAGTGTAGCTTACAGTAAATAAGTCTCAACTGACTCAAACACAAGTCTTGACATACAGTAAGGACCTGATCATATCAACACACTACAGCATGACACATGGTAAACTCTTGGTAGAGACTATCCCTCGAATCTTACTTCTCCCTGGACCTGGTGCCTCTGTTCTAAATGAAACTGTAGAATTGTGTCTTTGTTGTTTATTTAAACTCTGGTCATTCAGAAAAGGTTGAGCAAGTCTGAGCTCCTGGTTCCTAAACTTAACCACAGTACAGACCACTCTCACAATGATTTAAGTCTGGTCCCTGATCCTTCAAATTCAATACTTTTTTTTTGCCAAGTAATTCTTCAAAAGAAGGGAATGTGTGCTTCTATTTTACCCTGGGAGATAAGAGATGGTCTCTACCCTGCTTTAGGGCCTATTGATCCAGTACAGCACTGTGGAGGTGGCTGTCATTCTCCAGAGACTCATCAAACCTGTTCTAAGTGTGAATGACTACTTAATTTATTTGTTTACTTGTCTCTTCTTCCCTACTTCATTTTCTCCCTCCTTTCACTTCTTCCTTAAACATTCACTCATAGATATTATGTACAATTAAGACCAAAGTATCAGCCATGGCTTCTTATATCACAAAAGACATGAAATTTTTTTCATAACATGCAAAGTAGCTAGCCAGTTTGGGTTTCTTTCAGGAAGAAACTTGCCATTTCAATCTTTAAGTTATGAGATGTGATGTATAGAAATGAAATGCCTCGTCAGTCCACATTAATGTCTATTGTTCAGGTAATTTATTTCTATACCTTCATTTTTTCCCAGCAAAGATGATGATGGGTGATTATTCCATTACCTTTATTGTTATGATAATCAGCATTTTAGAACAAAAATAAGATCTACTGGTCACACTTCTTTTGGAGGGAAGGGGAAATTTCCTTCTTTAAAAAAATGTGAGAGGGGTGGGGAGGAGGGAGATCTGGAAAATTGGTGGTGGAAATCTTGCACTGGTGAACGGGGGTGTTCTTTACATGACTGTAATCATACAACTGCAATCATGTTTGTAATCATGGTGTTTAAATAAAGATAATTTTTAAAAATGTGCGAGAGAGATTTAAAGAGAAAAGAAGATTTTTCTAAGTAGATGTGAGCAGGTAAAGGTCCATAGGTGAATGAGCACCCAACACTCTTAGACCTGAGTGGCACCAATGTTCCTGAGAATGGCAGCGATAAAAGGATGGAAAGAGTCTTTTAGGCTTTCATCAAATGTGTAAAGAAGTTGCATTGTATACTCTGGAGCCAGATGAACCCTAAGAGAGCCTCGATTCTTGCTTGTAGAGAGAACAGAACACCACCACTCTCACTGAAATAGATCAGAAGCCATGGGAACAGTTATTGGAAAATTTTGGAGGCTGAATCAGGGATTTTTTTCTTTTTTCTTTTTAAATATCTTTATTTAAACATTGTGATTACAAACATGACTGAAGTTGGGCTTTTTTTTCTTACTTTCTCAGAATACCACTAAAATAATTTAAAATAAAACAATAAGGATAAATGAATCTGTGAGACTGATCAGCCTTTAGATTTGACTCCAGTTATCAAAGAGGAAGTCTAGTGTGTGGGAAATCTGCTAGTGGGCCCCAGACCTTACTTCAAGAGCCTTGAGCTGGGAATATTTCTGGTGACAGAGTTTGTGAAGCTCTTGGTTGACCTCTGGCACTCACGCACATGCATGCACACAAACACTCAACTTCAAAAAATTCTTGGGACTTTTAAATTATAAATATGCTTTTTATAAAGAACTCATATTTAAAAATATTAGACTAATAATGTATATGATATTATGGAAAGGAAACAATGTAATAAATGTGTTAAAAAGAATAATTTCATAGAATCTACTAGAGCATCCTTGAAAGTTATGATGAGAAGCAGATATTTGTACTAACTCTGGTAACTCAGGTAATTTCCCTGACATTGATCCAAGTCATCTGAGTAAACAAGAAATGAATTTACACACTTATAAAAAATTGCAGAAATTGGTATTTCATCAAAAATTTTAAATTATGGATGTATAACATATAAGGTATATCAATGCAGATTCATGCTAAACAAACATTAAGTTAAGTCACAGAATGATTCCTCTACAACACTACCTTTCTTGGTACCATTCAGCTGTATTTCAGATTGTGTGTGAAGTATATTAATGGTAGATCACAGAATGCTGGAACATTTTATTTGGTATCCCATCTTTTTTAAAAATATATATAATAGCAGGAATTAAATCCAAGTCACAACCAAACAAGAAACACAATTTACCACTGAATTACACCCCCAGCTCTTTTAAGCTTTTTAAGGAATTTTGACTTGAAGGTTCTTAAATCAAAATATGTCAAGTTCTCTTCCATCAAGAAGCTGACAACAAAAAGAAGCAAGTTTGGGAAGTTGGGAGGTCTGATTTCTTCACATAGATTACTCCAGTCTTTTCTAACATACAATGCAAACATTAAACACCTGTCTCAGGAGTGTCTTCTATTCATTCATTAACTATGTGTTAGTAGATTTTGGTTATTTATAATAGTTCTTTCCATATACCCACTATCCAATAAAGTTTAACCATCATATACTCTCACTAACTTCTAAAGGACTGTTCAAGGCTGAAACATAAAACTCTACACTCTGCTGTTGGATAGACTCCCTGGCTGTCCTACCACCCAAACGGGCATGTTCTTGGAAAGGTGTCCCCAGAAGATAAAATTAATCAAAGGGGGTAGAAGCTGTGTCTTCCCAGAGAATCAGAATGGTCAAATGCTGAGCCCCTTTCTTTGATCTCAATAATAATGATGAGTTTGAGTTGATCACATAGTGGCCAAAAGTTCAAAGGTGATATTTCTCCCAGACTTCTGTGGGCTAGGTTTGGCCAAAGGGAAAAAAAGAGAAATGTTTTGTTAAACTTGCATGACGATTTCTTGAAGAATGAGCCTCCTCATTCATTCCCCACTTTCCTTCCTTCTTGCTTTAAGAGCTTTTACAGGATCCCTAGAAGAGAGCTAAGTATGGAGAGGAATTAAAAACAAGGGTTTGGGGTTCAGATAATGGCAAATATACCCCCATCAGCCATTACTACTTAATTAAGAATTTCTTTAGTGAGGAAGACAAAGAGTTTACTCCAAACATCCATTTTAACCCATGATTTTTTTCTTTGATTTAGACTAATTTTCAGCTAAATAGAATCCCCCTTTCAGTATGTAATGAAATGCACTGCAACCACCTTGCTTGAGAAAATTCCCTGCATTCCTGCAATTGTACTACTTGACAGGGTAATTATAATCAGTGAGCACAAATAAATAAGCATAACTGATGAGGTCTCTCTTAGGTTTATTGCCAAAGATAGATGCCTGCATATGAATCCTTATAAGTTATGACATTTTCTTTAAAAAAATGGAAATACTTCACATCATATTTTTCTTCCTATTGCTTCTATACTTTTAAAAAATAACAGGATGATGGATGGACTTATCTTCAAATCAATGAATATTTTCTGGAAAATTATATTTCAAATGGAAGGAAATAATAATATCTTGTCTAGGGAACTCAATGACAAAAGTTTTATAGAAGAAAATAAAAATTATTATTAAAGAAATAGTATCAATAGAAAGACTTTGATTTGTAACTGTACAAATTGAAGCACAATCTAATTCAATTTGTAGTCAATGAGAAATGAGTACAATATCCAGAAAGAAAGAAAAAAAGGTGATTTGAGGACATATTCTGCATCTGAATCACAAAAGGAACTAACCAAAGAATCTTAACTTAGAGAAAAATCAAAAAGTGGGAAAGCTTCTGAATTATGAAGTTTCTCAGCAGGGAAACCATCAAAGTAAGACAGCTATAGCTCTAAAGAAGTAGGTGATACTGAAGAGAAGAGAAATGATGGGGGGTATAATGAGTCTAGGATCTGGGGGCAGAATCTAGGGAAATAAATAAGAAAGACTATCAATATCAGAAGATCCATTGCTAAGGTTTGCCAAGCTTACTTTCTTGCTGCCCTCCACTTGACTGAACATTGTGCATCTTTCTTTCTAACTTCAGGTCAATGAATTCTCATTAGTTAGGGAACTTGCAATTGCAAATCCAGTTCTCACCAACTTCCTTTGTTAATATTTGACTCTTTTAGTTTTTGTTCCAGTGTTTAAAAACTCTAATCCCGTGTTTTGTGAATTTGAGCCTGTCTCCCCTATTGCCATCACACACACACACACACACACACACACACACACACACACACATACACACCACATACACGAGAGTGCTCTTCAGGAAAGCATTCCTCGCCTACTTAATTGATCCAGTATAAATTTTTTTGATAGAAAATCAGAGAGGAGTGAGCACATGGTGATGAGCAGAACAGAAAGAAGAGGAAGACTGTGTGACTCTGTCAATCACCAGAGTTTATGAGTCTGAACCACAATCTGAATAGTTTCCATGACTCATGACCAGGTCTTCAAAACTCTGGGGACCTCAATAGTTTCATTCTCTCTGCTATGCTAATAAGCATCTTCCTGTAAAACCTGTATCTGTCACATGATTTGAGGAGTCCCAGTAAACAGCCACCCTCACAGAAAATAAGCACAGCCTACAGGTGGTTGATGCAAAGAATCCATTAAGAAAATCTTTCCAATGAGCCAGTGAGCAATGGCATTGAATGAGTTCAGTTTCAAAGAGGCACAAGATTGAGACTTTCAGGACCTGAATCCTGGCTGGAGGGGCTCAGTGGTGTGGAGAGAATAGGAGGGACAATTAGGGAGAAGCATAGAGAGTGTGTGATATGAGCAAATTAGGTGTTTGTCTACTAATCATTTCTGCTTTTCCACGGTGTCTTGGCAAAGTAGTTAAAATTCCATTTCCATTTTTCTTCTTGTATGGACTAATACTAACAGGATTTTAACTTAGTTGACCTTCTCCTGTCTGGCAGACCAATATAATCTTCCCAATTATACTACATTCCAAATCCCCAATGCCTCAAAATGAGATTTTAGCTGGCAGGATATGAGAGATGGCACTAGCATTTGTGTCTTCAGGAAACAGGATAGGTAGATATGACAGGCTTTCTATGGTGATGAAAGGCTTCCTTTGACAACTCCTCAGCTTTAGAACATGGAAGATATGACCTCTGTGGTGATTCCTCTTCATTGGTAGGTGTCAGAGATTTCAAACCAGCCTCCCTTCAGGGAACCTGGGCATTCAAACTGGACACAGATACCCAGAGGGTTATCATCAAAAATGATCCACTTAAGATTCTGGGCAGCCTTTTCTGTCTAATTGCATTTTGGCCTTTTAGAAGAGTCTTTGAAAGAATAAGGTCTCAACTAATTTCTACTCACATTTTCTTCCCTTGTCTGTTGCTTCTAAGGCCAAGGTTCTTCCAAATCATTTTCTCTTTTTTTCTGATAGCCTCTACACTCATTTTCTATGTTTGTAAGCTTTATAAGTAAGGGATTCTACTCATGATGAGTTCAAAGTACTTGGGTCCTTGGAGGGAAATGAAAAGTTCCTGTACACAGAAGGCATTGTCTATCCCTCATAGGAGAAGTAATGCACAGATTTTTAAAAGGTCCTTAATAGTCTTTTAATTTATTTTTTTGTTTTATTAAATCACCCTGATTTGCAAAGTTACTCACTGTTGAATTTTAGACATCCAATATTTTAGCACTGATGCCATCACTAGTGTCAACTTTCCTCTACTAACATTCCCAGAGTTCATTCCATATCCTACCCTCACTTATCCTGCTATCATAACAAGCACCTTTTTTAGTTTAGTTGTTAAAATTTGTGGCCTCCTATTATTTTTTTTACAAAGCCATGAACTTGGGGACATTGAGGTGGCGCTAGAGGTAAGGTGTCTGCCTTGCAAGCACTAGCCAAGGAAGGACCACGGTTAGATCCCCCGGCATCCCATATGGTCCCCCCAAGCCAGGGGCAATTTCTGAGCACTTAGCCAGGAGTAACCCCTGAGAATCAAACGGGTGTGGCCCAAAAAAACAAAAACAAAAACAAAAAAAAAACAAGGGGCCCGGCGGTGGCGCTAAAGGTAAGGTGCCTGCCTTGCCTGCGCTAGCCTTGGACGGACTGCGGTTCGATCTCCCGGTGTCCCATATGGTCCCCCAAGCCAGGAGCAACTTCTGAGCACATAGCCAGGAGTAACCCCTGAGCGTTACCAGGTGTGGCCCAAAAACAAAAACAAAAAACAAACAAACAAAAAAAACCAACAAACAAAAAAACAAAAAAAAGCCATGAGCTTACCCCCAAAATAAAGCCCCCAAAACAAACCCAAAATCATCTACTTAAATATGACATCAATGCATCCATAAATTCCTTCTGCATTTTGTCTTTGAATATTAAATTTTCAAGATGGGGAGAAATTTGTTTCATGCAAATAAGGCTTACAGAGCCTGTGGGTTTCACACTAACCCACATGTAATTACTATGTACTCAGATGAGTGGTTTAGGACATGGGTATGTTGCATAGATTTCAATACGAGCTCTAACTTCATTTTTCAAATTTAATCCTGCAGCGTCCCATATGATCATATGGTCCCTCAAGCCAGGAATTATTCCTTTTGTGTTTTTAAAATAATTTTTATTTTGACCAAAGTGGATTACAAATCATTCACAGTAATATTTTAGGTACACAATGACATTGAGTCATGTTCATTCCCACCACCAATGCTGTCGTCCCCCCACCCCTATACCCAGTCGTCCCCCCACCCCTATACCCAGCATGCATCCCATATCCTCCTCCTTTGCCCCCGGGCTGCTAATATAAGTGGTCCTCTCTGTGTCAGGCTTGTTGTAGATTGGGTATCGATTCTGCTGTCATTGGCTTTAGATTTGGTACATAAGTCTGATTATTTTTTTAATTTCTACTCAATGTTCATATGACTGTTTGGTCTTGGTACCCTCCATTATTTCCCTCTCAGTTTGTGAGGCGGAACAAGATGTTTCAAGTTATGTGGTTCTGTTTGAAAGAAAGAAAAAAGGGGGGGGGCAAATATCAAGCAAAAAATGAGAGAAGTCCTCAAGGGGTCTCAAACTCACAGCCCACGAGCCGCAAACAGCCCTCCGTACAACATTTTGTGGCACTGCCCTAGAGGAATCTTTTTTTGTTTTGTTTTGTTTTAGTTGTTTGGGTCACACCCCCCAATGTTCAAGGCTTACTACTGACTGCACTCAAGGATCACCCTGACTTTGCCTCCTACGGCCCCCAGGTAAATTGAGTTTGAGACCCCTAGCAGCTATAAATAGCGATTTAAGAGAAGAAAAGGAAAAAGGAAGCAAAACATAACAATATAGAAAAAAATCAAACAAAATCCAAAAAGCACCACAGCAACAAAGACAACAACCAAACAATAACCACTGTCCTGAAATAAAAAAAAACAAAACAGAGCAAAAAAAAAAAAAACAAAACAAAAACCAAACAATGAAAAAAAAACAACAATAACAACTAAAAAATTAATTTGTGCTTTTTTTTTTTGCATAGACACAGTAAATATTGGGGAGATTAGAAAGGGAATTCCCTTGGCCTATGAGATACAGGGTTTCTCTGCCCTTAAAGTATGTTATCATGGGAATCTAAGCGCATAGACAGGAGTAACCACTGAGTGTCACCGGGTGTGGCCCAAAAATAAACAAACAGAAAAGAAATCTTTTTTTTATTGAAAACACTCATTTTTTTTGAAAACACTTATTTCTTAACAAAATTCAAATTTATTTTATTTAGTCTATTTGATTATTTGAATATTCAAATATTCTATTTGAATAGGAGTATCTTCAGAATGTTTACTGAACTGTCATGTTCCTAAATGTTTCTTTAATTATTGAAGCACAGAGTGAAAAGAGCCATTAACTAGTGTTTATTAACTTTATGTAGAAATATTAAGTAAAAATACGAGACTCCATCCCATATAATATATGAGTCGAAAATAAGCTTTAGGAATCAAAAGTCAAGTCCTTTGCAAACAGTCACAAATAAATAAAAGTTCGAACTTTATTCCTCTAAATCCTGAGGCTTGGGGGATCAGAGTTCATCTCTGGTTCAAACTTTCCTCCCAGTGGGCAGATAGCCACCTCCCCTCTTAGTACTGACAGCCTATCCTTGTTTGTAAAATAATCCTTCTTTAACTTCTTGGTTCTCTTTTAGGACACTAATTAAACTCACCTAAAAGGACCAATGTTGAAAATATTCCTGAGAGGTTTGTTTACAGTGACAGAGCCCCAGAATCGATACCTACCTGGTTAATACAATGACATGTCTTTGTTGAAACACTCACACATTTTAAAAAGGGATACTCAACTTTAAAAAAACAAAAAACAAAAACTACATTTCACTTCACGTTGATACATTTTGCTTTACCTATTCATAACATCTACATGAATTGCATTGAAAATGTCCACACCAATAATAGACCTAAGGGTAGTTTGGGAGAAAAAATGTTCAGTAATAGAAGTGTCTTGTCCCTTATTTCCAGTCAATACTCCTCCAACTTTCATAAATACTTGTCTATTTTCTGCTGTTCATTCCATACTACTTGATGCACTCATTATATTTTTTCTTTAAGTTTTTATACATTTTTTGCTTTTTTTGTTTTATTAATATAATTTTTATTTTAATCATAGTGGCTTACATATCATTGGCAATAATATTTTAGGTACATATTAACATAAAATCAGGGGAATTCCCATCACCGAATTGACCTCCATTCCCAGCCTACCTCCCATATCCTCCTCCCTCACCCCCGATGCACTCATTATCTTTAAGGGGCTATTTTTGTATCTCTTGTTTTGTGTGTTCCATAAAAATCCACGTTTTGTTGAATATCCACTAACTGCTGCTTTGTACTAACATTGATGTTAAATACTTGCTGTTAAATAATGTTAAATACTTAAAAAAAAATTCATTTCAGTTAGTAGAAATTCCTCAGTTTGATCACAAATTTCTCAAATTGTGGCCAAATGTGTGGTTTCAGTGCAGAGTACATGTCTCCCATGTGTGAGTCCCTGGGTCCAAGCTCCAGAATTAACCCCCCTCCCAAAAAACCCAAATTCTCAAATAATTAATCAGTAATAAAACTATCCTGGAAAAAGTACAATTTTCCATTTTGTTCAAGTCCTGAATAAATAATTTTATAAAGGTTCAACCATGTAATGTGAATTAAATATAATCATTATTTTTATAATTAAAAATCACTAAAATCTTAACATATCACTAATAATAATTTTAAAGCTTCAGAAATCATAACAAATAAAACAGATTCAAGGCCTTTTTTGTCCCAATTCTTTTTCTAAGGTTGATATGGTCTTTTTTGTTTTACTTATTTTTCTTTCTTCTTTCCTGTCTGGAAGAAGCAGCTGAGTACAACTAGGTCAAGATGGTTAAAAAGAAAATCGTTTCTAGCCACTTAGCTTAGCCAGAAAATCTGTTGAAAGTGAGTTCATGCTGTCAAAAAAAATACTATACTGCAATACCAGTTTGGAAAGTACATGGTATTTTCAATTTGACTTCCTGAACAAAATACATGAGAGAAAAGTTCCCTATGCCTTCTTTACATCATTCTGACTTGTGTGCTTTCAAGTATGGTCGCCTTATCAATATTAAACCATCTGCCTGTGCATTATATTAAAGACTTTGTCCTGTAAGTCTTGGTTGGAATTATTCATCAAAAAGTTATTCATCTACCAGACAAAGATTTAATCAATATCTATTATAAACTGCAGAGCCAGACTGTTATTCTCATACAAAGAGTTAAATGTGAAAGAAATTTGTAAAGGGACAATACAGTGACACAATTGACCATGTTGGAAGACTCCAGAATACCTAGTTCTCTGTGTGACTCTTCTCTTGAATGTGAACATCTCGATGCATTTTTCAATAAAAAATGTAATTAAGAGACATCACAAAGTCATTATGGATCTGAGCTTACTGGAAGCTCTTCTTTGTTCATTTTCTCTCTTGCACTCCAGGATATTAACCTTCAGAATATTTCCCAGCAGACCTAAGTCATTACTTTTCTAGAGAAGGGCAATTCAGCTCAGTCAGGCGGCTCTGTTCTATATTTGTCAACCAGCAGATGCAGGCTTGGGTGGAGCTAGGTGGTTTAAAGGTGAATTCAATGCTGTCAGGTCTGGTTACAGGGAGACAGCAGCACTGACACTGCTGTGATGTAAGTAGCCTGGTCTAAATGACTGACAAGGAAAGGCTAGGACAGACACAGTTGTAGAAGGAGAGGGCACTAGAAAGTTCCAGGAGAACAAAAACAATTAACAAACCATGATACCCTCAAGAAATGCCAAGTCCTTAAAGAGCTGCATGATAGATCAGGGCTCATTGAAGATGGAGAGAGATTGAAAGAAATGTGGATTGAGGGCATCAGATTGTTCTTTCTGTCTATGGACTGTTCAATAGGCAGATGTTTTCAACCTCTGGTGTTTTAAATAAAGATGCTACAAGACCGCAACACTAATAAGCAAATCAATGAAAATAACAAATATTCCCTATGCTATGAAATTGCATCAATCATACCGGACCTCTGAGAGTCACACTGAAATGTTAGCACTTGTGCCATCTGTAAATGTAGCCAGTCATGCCCCAGTTACGTAGCCAATGTTCCTTGTGTGTTCTTGTCATCAGCTGACCTTTGGATGTTGCTGTTTATAGCTAATGAAGCTCAAGGTGGCTTCTTTCTCAGATGTAATTATAGTCTGGATATCTGAGGATATCCAGAAGTGGAGAGTTACCTTGCATAGTGCATGCTGCTATAGGTATGTTGAATACACAACAGGAGCATACTTTTCTCCCATGTTCTCAGGCCACATTGTCCAGACAATAGCCTAAATGTGGAGAAGCTAAATTTGGGAGTCACACCTGACTAAATCTTGTTGCCTTCATTGTTGTTAATCCATCATGTGTCCCTGGTTCATAGATGACAGTGATCTAGAGGAAATCAGAAGGTGGAGACACATCAATAGTGGACTTCACATAAGCAAATTCCTTAATCTAATTTGAAAAAGCTTCATTAGAGACTCAATTGTGCCCAATGTGCCCTGATGGATTGCTTTGCTGCTATTCCATTTCTCCAAAAATGTACAATTTCCATCAGCTCTGCACTGAAATGCATGACTTCAAACAACAGACTGGCAAGAACAAAGAAACCCCAGGTAGAACTTTTCAGTGTAATGAGTTGAGTCATGCTATCCTCACCCTCCGCCCCCCCCTCCACACACACACACAAAGAAAGAAGATATACCCAAGTACTTAAACAGGTAATGGAGTGATACTGTCTTATGCTACAAGAAAGTCAGTACCCAGAAGCTGGACAGAACAAGAGATAATTCTCTCCAACAGTCTTCATAGGGAACCAGTCATACAAAACCCTAAATTTTATTCATCTAGCCAAAAAAAAAAAAAAAAAAAAACAAGATTAGAGTGAATAGATTTCTGTTTTTTTTTATTTCTGTTGTTTTAAGACATCAATTTTATAGTGAATTATAGCAGATGCCCTAGGAAATGAAAACAACCCAAATTGATGTGATTTAGTCTGGGTCAAGCTGATGTGGGCTATGAGAAAGATGAGAGAGGAAAGCCGGGAGAGGTTTAAAGTTTCAAGGTGATAACAAAAGAACAGGCTCAAGAATGACAGGCCTAGTCTGGGGTCAAATGCTCCAGAATGAAAGAACGAATATTTTTCTCCATAATACATTAAATTGGATTAAATGTGAGAGTAGCCTGACCCAAGGGCCTTCCATATATCCCCAAATATCAATTCTGTAAGACTGTAGAATCTAAATCCAAATCTTAAGGACAGCAAAACCTTTTCCTACTCCAGCCCCAAATGGGACTATCACCTCATAATATTATAATATTCATGTCTTTTTTCCTCTCCCTCCACTCATATCATCCTTTGAACTTATCCTGGTGCCTGTCTGCCCAATCCCCTGAAGGTATGAATGCTGTAAAAAAATCAGGACATGAATAACAAGAATTGCAAGCACTAATGTAGTTCTGTGTTCTGTGTACAGTTCTACCTCGTTTAGATCTTTGTAAATATTACACTTAAATAAACAAACCAATAGATGTTGGCCATTATTGTTCACATTTTAGAAGCAGAATGTCAAGTGAATTGCACAGACATACTTTGGTAGACACCAGCAGGAACTCATTCTCATTAGAGAAGTGGCCTCTATCTAGGAAGCTGCCCTGAGTTGAACCCTGTTCCTCCAACAAAGAAGGGAAGCTATACCCACAGAACTTCTGACTGAGACCTAATTTACACAATGGGGAGTCATCAAGATGGCCAGAATCCAAACTGACTGGTTAACTCACAGCAGGAGAAAGTTGGACACATATATTGGCACACCAGAGAATATCCTGTGAATACACAGAAGTTTTGTGAAAACAGAGACTGGAAGAACCAGGGAGATAGAATACTAGTGACTGTGACCAATCCCAGCTTGATCCCTGGAAACATGTGATTCATTGGGCATGGCCAGGGGTCACTCCTGAGCACAGAGGCAAGAAGAACCCAGAGCACTGCCAGGTATGAGCCCAAAGTCTCTGCAAAAAGAAAACTGAAAACAAATGGGAAAAATACAGCTGTTACTCAAGAAACTGCTGATACTACTGAGCACCCCAGGGTTCTACCCATAGATTTTTTTTTTTTTTTTGGTTTTTGGGCCACACCCGGTGGTGCTCAGGGAATATTCCTGGATGTCTGCTCAGAAAAAGCTCCTGGCAGGCACAGGGGACCATATGGGACACCGGGATTCGACCAACCATCTTTGGTCCTGGATCGGCTGCTTGCAAGGCAAACACCGCTGTGCTATCTCTCCGGGCCCATCTACCCATAGATTTTGAAGCATATGTGGTCTGCCTGATACTGATTCATATAGGATTGGACTCCGGAACTGGGAGATAATACAATTGTGTTGTTTTAACATACCCACTTTTAGTGCTTTGTTACAGTAACTTTAATTCATAGTTTTCAGGTAATTTCCCTCTAGGATACTAATGCAGAAACTAACACAGAATTTCCAGAAACAACTAATCTATCTTCTTAAGTTTTTGTTTTGTTTTGGGGCCACACTTGGCTATGCTCAAGGGTTACTCCTGGCTCTGCACTCAGGATCACCGTTTTAGAGATCCAGGGTTCATATGGAAGGTGGGGGGTTGGACCGAGGTTGGCCATGTGCAAGGCAAATGCCAGACCTTCTCTCTGCACTATTGCTCTGGTTCCTTATTCTCTTGGGTTTATGACCTCTTTGATTTTGTTAAAGATGAAAGCCAGAAAAGTGATGAGCAATTATGTAATAAAGCGGGTATCCTGGTACTTCCTATGTAAGGCCCAGAAGTACCAGTTCCAGGAACTGAAAATTTCATGCATAGAGAAAAAAAACTCCTTTAAAAGGCCAGAGCAATAATATTATGTAGGATACTTGCCTTGCACACAGTTCAATTGCAGCATCTCATATGGTTCCCAGAGCTTGACAGGAGTGATTCTTAAGTGCAGAGCCAGGAATAACCCCTGAGTATATCCAGGTATGGCCAAAAACAAAACCATTCCAAAACAAAAACACTAAAGTTATAATGGTACAGTACTTTTTCTCTTTTTCTTTTGATAAATATTTGCATTGGCTAATTTGAGATTTTGCTCCTTTACCTTATGTAAAGGGAACCTTAGAGTGTGGTACCTGCCTTGGCTTTCTTAGACAGATAAGAGTATCCACCACATGGCATGGACAGCCCCGTAGTTGGCACCCACCATTGTTCATTATCAAAGGAGGCTTGAATATTTATTCCTGGCTTACTTCATGTCCACAACATGTTTGAAATTAGCTTTTGGTTTCATGTAAAAACAAATGTTGGGATTTTTATTCACTTCATTAAATCCAGAAATGCTGATGATGGGGATAACTATCTTTTTTGGTATGAACTAGTCTACTGCATGAGCAGGTATTCCCTCTCCAGTTATTCATTTTATAATTCACTATCAAATAAGCATATTCCATAGGTTGCCTGATAACACTGTGAATATTTTATTAGATTTATTGTTATGTGTTTTCTATGTTCATGATATTTATAGATACTCTTAATATAAGATACTTTTTACTTCACACGGAAAGAATTCTGTATTTCTGGAACCAGAGCTATAGCACAGTGGATGGTAGGGCATTTGCCTTCCATGCAGCTGACTTGAGTTTGATCTCTGGCATCCCATCTTGTCCCAGAACCTTCCAGGTGTGATTCCTGAGTACAGAGCCAGGATTAACCCCTGAGCACCACCAAATGTAGCTCAAAAACAAACAAAAAATATGTATTTCTTATTTATAGACACAACAACATATGTATTTGGAACAATTATTAGATGTAATATGTTTACTATATGTTTAATTATATTTCCAACATAAATACAATGAAACCATCTGCCCAGTTTTATAGTTTTTCCTTCCCAATCAACCAAAACTGTATTATTCTCTCACCACAGAAGTTAGGGCTGACCAAGACTGAGAGAAGTGAACAGCCTTGCTTAGTTCCAGTCTCCAAAAGAAATATTACAACTCTTTATCATTCACATTATATGGGGACAATGGTGAAGGGAATAGTGCTGGAACATTGTAAGCTTGCTACCCAAACATAAACAACTTTGTAATTTATGGTGACTAAATTTAAAAAATTATATTTATATTTTGGTAAAAACTGTACAGAGTAAGCCAATAGTCTTTTTAAAATCCTTTGTAAGACTAAGTGAATTCATGTCTACCAGCACTATGTAAAATTTTTATTTTTATCACAAACAAATGCTGACTATTATGTAATGTATTTTCTGCACACATGTATAAATGATTATACTATTTTTCTCCTCATCTATATTCATGTGGTGAACTGTGATATTATTTTGGAATGCTAAGAAACCTTGTGTTTTTGTAATAAATTTAGATAATTATGTTGCTGTACTATATATTTAGGATTTCTAAAATCAAGAATATAAGTCAAAATATTCACAAGCTGGTCCATATATTATAGCATTACTTTCTAAATCTTGACAGGAGAGTGCTAGAATTGGCATTAGTTACTTAAATATTGACTGGATCTTATTGATCATGTCATTTGCATTAAAACTTTCTTGGTTATCTTTGGTAATTTCATTTTTGTTGATATTTTAGTGTGTTTGTAAGTGATAAAGATGTTTTTATATCCTCTCGTGATCTTTTTAAATATGTATTTCTATATAGTTAATTGATTTATATATTTTTGATACTTTATTGGAGTATTATGTTCTTTTTTCTTATTTGGCCTTGGATTCATCAGTTTTACTGTTAAATTGGAAAAAGTAACTTCCATATTTGTTGACCATATCTGTTTAAATATATATACATATACATTTTTTCTTGTTATCAGCTGTCAATGTCCTTATTTCTAATATGTGTGATTTAATTGTTCAGATTGATCTTAATGTAAGACTAAGAAGGATGGCTATATGGAATGTTGCCATTATCTTTTTTTAATGTGTGATTGATTTATTCTGATTCATATTTATATAAGACTTTAGGAGAGTGCTTCCATGGTGATATTACCATCATTATTATGTGGGATTAAATTGTTCAGATTGGTTTGAAGATGGTTCTGTGGTGATATTCAGTCTCTCTTTTTTAAATATAATAAAAAAATACTCAAGCTCCTTAGATTACTGATAGGGTCTTCCTTCCCAACATTCCAGAAATGGTTGAAATGGATGTTCAGGGTAAGTTAAAGAAATGACAGATAGTTGCACAATGGTAACACAATGGTGTTTTATTGTCATTCTAAGTATTTTCAGAAAGTCACATTTGTGACATTAATTACAAAAAAACAAACAAACAGCACAACACCACTTCTCTGTGTGCTAGACTGAATAGAAAGTATAATTTCTACAAGCCAAACAACCAACATGGGTTGTAAAGACAAAGGAAGTCTACATGATTTAGACTTGTTTTAATCAAGTTCATGTCTGTGATAGAGTCAAGCCATCTTGATTTCATAATTCAGATCTTTGACTTGTACCTGGGGAGTATCTCATTGGTCCCCATAATTTCTGGCACCTGGAATAAAGAAAAATAGATGCCCTTCACCATTACAAATGTGCCTGTTTGTATTACTTGATTTTATCTGAAAAAGATAAACCAAGTTTATTGAATTGAATAATTCAATAATAATTGAGTTGAATTCATTTATGGAGCAGGTCAAGGTCATCTATATGAACATGTATAAAATGGAAATTGAAGAAAGACTTCAAAATATAAAAATTGAGTACCAAATACCTGAAAAACGCAAGAACTCTATCCCAGTGCCATCAAAGCTTTCTGTTTAATGAAACAGAACTGTTTCAAGTACAGGGTAAGTGGCTTTTGTCTTCTATTGAGCAGGTTCTTTGCAGTGGGAGGGAGATATTTCTAACTTCTAAGCACCAAAGGTAGAAACTGTATAGCAAAGCAAAGAATATCTTTGATGAGTTCCTTAACAAAAGTTCTGAAGGAAGATAGAATATAAATTAAAGTGTTTCATCTTAAGAAGGACTTGGAAGCGAAGGATAGCAAAAGAATTGTAATAGAAAAGCAAAGCAAAGGCATAAACAAAAGAAATTGATGGACATATTTAAACAAATTCTGTCCAGGAAGTCTAGAACATGGTTTGAGAGAGCAGTGGTTTTAAAATGTGTACTTAGTGACTTCAATCTAATAAATACAGAGATTAAGGAGGACAATAAAAAGCTAGTTTTGTGAGCACTATTATAAGGTTACAGGAGCTACTAGAAGGCTGCAAAGCATATAGATATAATGCACTCTTTTCACTCTAAGGAGAAAATAATTGCTAAATTTTCTTTCTTCATATATATGAGCTCTTTCTGCCCACTTTCCCTTGAATTCAACCTACTAACAAAGGAGTCAAAAATATTCCATCCTGAAGGGCAGTAAAGCTTCCTCATCAAAAGAGTTACAGTATCAACAAAATAAATATAAAGGAAGATACCGAAGACATGTGGGTTACTTCATTATAGTTCTCCTAGTGGAGTGCTGGTAATTCCTAAACCCACTGAAGGGAAATGAACTGAAGAAAGGATGTAAGAATAAAGAACTTCAAAAGAATGAGAGGAAGAGGAATATGAGAATGACAGTGATGACACAGGCAAAAGTTTTGAGGACTATAATGAAGTGAGTGAAAGAAATGGAATACACAGAATAATTTCAATTTCTGAAATACAATTGGAAAACAGAAACTGAAAAACAATCCCATTGGTCCAAAGCAATTCTGGCTCTCCTGGTTCAGAGTTGGTCAGTTCTCCCAGGCCAGGTTTCCTCTGTGAGAGTAGTGAAGGGTGAGTCCATCCTTCTACAAATATAGAGGACAATTTTTGACACACCTGAGACTCACATGTGCAGAGACATGTAATTTCTGGCTTAGATGGGCTTTTTATGCTCAATGAATCTTAAATGCACTTATGAATATAAAATAATAAAGTTGCTTACTTGATCAAAGCAAAGAAGTGTATGTTTCTCTGATGAATGTGTTGCCATGATGGTGGTAAAAGTCTGATGATAGAGGTAATCTCAAACAATGTGGGAATTAATACAGTTTTGGGGAAAGCAATTAAGTATCACTCTCTAAGCCTCCTCTCTTATGCTTTCTTTTTCCTCCTTGGTGCTAGTTAGAGACATTGATAGTAAAAAAGGAATCTAATTGGGCTATCCATGAATGGAAATTTAGTTCAGTTATGTGTATTCAATAACTTTAGGTAGATAAAAAGGGTGAAAGCCCCTAAATATTCAATTTTTGGCTATTTATATCAATGATACAGATCAATGTTTATTGCATCAAGCCATTCCCAAACAAAGGCATTTGAGTCCTTATTTGATTTGAATTTGGTTTTTGTTCTCCATGTGAAGGTTCTTGGAGGTCTTTCTGGTGCCTTTGCTAAGTGAGTGAGTGCTTGCTGTTTCTCTCCATGTGGTGTTTGTCATTATGTTATCCTAGGAATCAAAAACTGAGTGCAGGGGCCAAAGAGATAGCATGGAGGCAGGGTGTTTGCCCTGCATGCAGAAGGATGGTGGTTTGAATCCCGGCATCCCATATGGTCCCCTGAGCCTGCCAGGAGCAATTTTTGAGTGTAGAGTCAGGAGGAACCCCTGAGCGCCATCGGGTGTGACCCAAAAACCAAAAACAAACAATAACAACAAAAACCTGAGTGAAAACAAACAGATGTGCTTCAGGTTCAGTCTTGGGCTCCCAGAGGTGACTTCAATGTTTTACCGGCAAAAGAGTTCACAAGTCCACCCAGATTCAAGTGTAAAATCACAGTTATGCCCTTTGTTGCTGCCTACATAGAGACCTGAATAGCTGCTGGATCCCATTTGCTAAAATACTCCATAGTCCAACAAATATTCAATACTTCAAATGCCTGCTAGACCTCCACTTTGAAATCATAGGTTTCCTAGTAGAGCTATATGCTCCAAGTGCATACATCTATAAGGGAACTGATGATAAAATCTAGGGGGTCATGGGTGTATACATAAGATAAAGTAAAATCTCCCAAACAGTATACACAAAGGAAGTCAATGGTGAAACATGCACAGAAATCTCATTCACGTATAGAGCTAATTTTTGCGTTTATTAAAACTAATAGCCATACATTGCATTTGATGTCAATAATACCTACATTTTATATGATAAAAACGTAAATGCTTCTGGACTTAATAAAATGACTGCTGACTAAAGTAACCTGTTGTCTTGGACCAAATGATTGATGTTGACTTATAAGGGCTGAATTTTTATGTGCTGTTAACTTTTTGCTGTTGTTATTTTTTTGACTTAGGTTTGGGAATTCATCCTCCCCCTACTGCTCATTAGCCTTCTCTTACACAGAAAATAATACTGTTGTAAATTTGAATTACTCATTAAATTATCCCCCACATGAGAGTTATTTTTAAATATTTATTTTGAGGGGATTTTTAGACCCAGAAGTGATCAGAGCTTACTTCTGACTCTGCATTCAGGAATCACTCTTCACAAGGCAATTATGGGCTGCCATGAATTGAACCCTGATCAGCCACATGCAAGGCAACTACCTCTCATGTTGCACTAGCTCCCTGATGCTAAGAGTGGTTTTTAAAAATACACATGTATTAATAAAAGGTAATCCTCTTGAACTAAACTTATTCTAAGATACGTGCAATTTTGCACAAAATAAATCTTTAAATAAAAGGAAACTAGTAGGTGATAAAGCCTAGGCAAGAGGATGATTAATCATTCAACAAATGTTACAAAAACTATACTATGTGAGCTTGAATTGTCTTATTCTGCCTCATGAATTGAGGGGAAAAATAAAAACGAGTGGTACCAGGACCAAACAGCCATATGAACATTGAGTGGAAATAAAAAAATGGATCAGACTTAAGCACCAAACCCAAAGTCAACAACAACAGAATCGATACCCCATCTACAAGAAGCTATATACAGAGGGAAACTAGTTACACTAGTACTCCGAGGGGTCAAAGGAGGGAGATATGGGACACATGTTGGGAAAAGGGTTGGAAGGAAGACAACCCTGGTGGTGGGAATGACCTTGATCAATTGTCACTATGTACCTCAAATATTACTGTGAAAGATTTGTTGTTCAAAAACAAATACATCAACTACTTCAAAGAAAATATTTAATGAGAAAAAAAAACACTATACTGTGTGTTTTGTAAAATGATTTTTCAGATGACTGAAGACAGAAAAGAGATTATTTGTATATACTCCACTGCTATTATTATTAATTCAAAACAAAATCAGAACAATTATTAAGATGCATTTTATTTGTTTATTTTTTGCCTGTTTTGTGCCACAACTGACACTGGTTAGAGATGACTCCTTGCTCTGGGCTCAGGGATCACTCCTGGGATGATGACTAGAGAACCATATAAGATGACAGTTATTGAATCTAGATTGGCCACATGCCAAGGTATTTGACTATCTGATATACTGCTGTGACCCTTAAGATTGGTTTCTGTTTGCTTTTGTTACTCCTATTGTTTTGTTTTAGACCCATACCTGGATCTACTCAGAGCTTACTCCTGGCTCTACCCTCAGGAATACTTTTTTTTTTAGAAGACATACAGCTTTATTAAAGGCCCTAGTCACCATGTGTGGCTTCTAAGCTAATCTTTTTTTTAAACACCTTGATTACATACATGATTGTGTTTGGGTTTCAGTCATGTAAAGAACACCCCCCATCACCAGTGCAACATTCCCATCATCAATGTCCCAAGTTTCCCTCCTCCCCACCCGACCCCCGCCTGTACTCTAAACAGGCTCTCCATTTCCCTCATACATTCTCATTATTAGGACAGTTCAAAATGTAGTTATTTCTCTAACTAAACTCATCACTCTTTGTGGTGAGCTTCCTGAGGTGAGCTGGAACTTCCAGCTCTTTTCTCTTTTGTGCCGGAAAATTATTATTGCAAGAATGTCTTTCATTTTTCTTAAAACCCATAGATGAGTGAGACCATTCTGCGTTTCTCTCTCTCTCTCTCTCTCTGACTTATTTCACTCAGCATAATAGATTCCGTGTACATCCATGTATAGGAAAATTTCATGACTTTATCTCTCCTGACAGCTGCATAATATTCCATTGTGTATATGTACCACAGTTTCTTTAGCCATTCGTCTGTTGAAGGGAATCTGGGCTGTTTCCATAGTCTTACTATGGTAAATAGTGCTGCAATGAATATAGGTGTAATGAAGGGGTTTTTGTATTGTATTTTTATGTTCCTAGGGTATATTCCTAAGAGTGGTATAGCTGGATCGTATGGGAGCTCGATTTCCAGTTTTTGGAGGAATCTCCATATTGCTTTCCATAAAGGTTGAACTAGACGGCATTCCCACCAGCAGTGGATAAGAGTTCCTTTCTCTCCACATCCCCGCCAACACTGTTTATTCTCGTTCTTTGTAATGTGTGCCATTCTCTGGGGTGTGAGGTGGTATCTCATCATTGTTTTGATTTGCATCTCCCTGATGATTAGTGATGTGGAGCACTTTTTCATGTGTCTTTTGGCCATTTGTATTTCTTCTTTGTCAAAGTGTCTGTTCATTTCTTCTCCCCATTTTTTGATGGGATTAGATGTTTTTTTTCTTGTAAGGTTCTATCAGTGCCTTGTATATTTTGGAGATTAGCCCCTTATCTGATGGGTATTGGGTGAATAGTTTCTCCCACTCAGTGGGTGGCTCTTGTATCCTGGGCACTATTTCCTTTGAGGTGCAGAAGCTTCTCAGTTTAATCTGTTAATCTCTGCTTTCACTTGCTTGGAGAGTGCAGTTTCCTCCTTGAAGATGCCTGTAGTCTCAATGTCCTGGAGTGTTTTGCCTATGTGTTGTTCAATATATCTTATGGTTTTGGGTCTGATATCGAGGTCTTTAATCCATTTGGATTTTACCTTCGTACATGATGTTAGCTGGGGGTCTAAATGATGCTGCTCTAGGGACAATATGGAATGCCAGGAATTGAACCTGGGTGTGCACATGTCAGACAAGTGCCCTATCTATTATACTATCCATCTGGTCTACATTTTAAAAATAAAACATTTCCATTTAGTTTCCAATCAGTTGTCCATAAGACCACTTTATAAAGAAGCACTAGCAAAATTGGGCAGAAGGATTTTTGACTTTCCACACACATCTCTTTCCATGATCAGCTCTCCTAACAGAATGGTTTTGTGTTAAAATGAACACACCTACATTTACTGACACATCATTGTCCCCCCAAGTCTCTAGTTTAGAACATGATTCATTCTTTGTGTGTTTTCTGTGGGTTGAAGAAGGGTATAGTGACAGGTATCCACTGTTATTGTCTTAGACAGAACATTTTTCACTATTTGTAAACAATATAATTCACGCTCATTTATCTTGTATCTATTGCCAGGTGGTTCAATTGAGTATTATCATTATGTTCTTTTTCATCAGATATGCATGGGTTCAAATCACATCCCTTGGTTATGTGATATTTATCATTTACTTAAATTATTTAGCATCATTTATCATGCTTGCTCATGTAGAAAACAGACCTAAGATGCCTGTCTCCATGGTTGCTTAGAGGAGTAATTTGGGTCATTTATGTCAAGAATTTCCTACAATGCTTTTATTATAATGAGCAGATGATAAACAATCAGCATTGATATTCCTGACAATAATCAGCATAGTTTTGCTAGCCAAAATATAAAAACTGAGAAGAGTATGGCCTTCATCATGTTTGCAATTTTGAATCATGCAGAATTCTATCTTGCAAAGATTAAAAGATATTGATTTAAACTTCCTGCCTAGATAATAGATATAGAACCAGACAGGAGAGCGGAACTAAAAAGAACAACAGCAAACTTAAGACAAAATCTCGAAGTTCTCTTGGATAAAACTAGAGGGCATCATCTTAAGTGCAGTGAGTCAAAGAGACAGGGACAAGTACTAGCTATCTTGCTACTCTGTGGTATGTAGAGAAACAAAACAAGGAATATGCAATAAGGAAAAGACCTTGGACTTTGATCACATAACTGAGATCACCAAATAGTGAGGGCCAGTGAGGGACTTAAGTAAATGAACTGGATATGACAGAAAGACATAGATAGAAATTATGGGACATTTTGGCGGTGGTGAAGATGCAATGAAAATTTTGATCATCAAAACTATGACAGTTCACACAATTGTAATCATGTTACTGAAACTATAATAAAAAATTCAATTAGATTAATAATTCCATTTTTTTTTTTTTTGCATTTACTCCTTTATTTAACAAAATGATGCGGTGCTCGTATCTCATTGTTGAGCCTGGGGTAGCAGGAGGAAATAAGATATAGTCTTCATTCTAGAAGAGCTCAAATTCTAGAAAGATCCAGAGATGCTGAATATTTTAAAACCATATAGAGAGGCCCCTGGTGGTGGGCATTTGAGTGAGTCCTGTGGAGGAATTCAAAGTCTCTCAAAACTAGAGTCAGTAGAATTCTATTTAATAGCTGAACTCAGTGATATAGACACCCTCAGTCCTGCAGGCTTTGGGTTGCCGGAAGGAGCCTCTGCAGTGAGACACCAACCCATGTTCTTTAGATTCCTGCTGTTGTCTCTTCTTCTCCACCCATACATTGGTCTTGGGTCAAAGATGCACCATGAATTATAGTGTTTGACTTTGAAATGTGCTATCAGAGTCACGACTGTTTACCTTTTTCGTTCAGAAAGCCAGGTATGATTGTCTGGCAGTATAAATGTGAATACATGGGAAAGAGGGGAAAGGACTGGTTGTTTCTATTCGTTGTCCTTTGAGAAAAGTCCTGGGTGAGCTCTTTGGCAAGATGGCTATTGTCTCCATTTTCAGCTCCATGTAAGGCAGTCACCAACTGGCAGTACATATGAAGTACATATGGCATATATGGCGTATGGCATATGGCATATATGGCAGTACATATGAAGGAAGTACTCTTCTTCTAAGAAGACTAAGACACATGTATCAACTAAGACACCATGTATCCTACACTAAACTGAGCAGAGTAATCTTAGGAATGGAGAGGAAGTATGATAGAACTCAATGCTGGAAGACATCATCAGAGTGACCGTGAGAAGTTCTCCCTTAGCTTTCCTAATGTTTCACCCACAAACTCAGCAGTGTTTTGGGGGTTTCTGGAGGAATAAGAGTATAGATGACCAGCAGTGCTCAGAGGTCACCAGAGCCACACCCAGCAGGGCTCAGGAATCAAACTTGGGACCCTAAATTTGTTGGAAATGTGTTTGTTCTACCACTTAAGTCATATCCCTAGTTCCGGCTTATTTATTTCAAAAGCAACTTGTGGGGTGAGGAATTAAGCTGGAGTATACCTTGTTTGTGTATTATTGTAAAAAGTTTCAACTATTGCACAAAGTTACAGTAGCTGAGCTAATTACAAAAATATATGAAGGAACCTAGATTATTAAAGGTCCTTGGTGCCCAGCTTGAATACATTAATTGGACCATCTGAAGAGGACTGAAAATTCAGAGATTTTTTTTCTTCCTTGGGTGAGCTACAAGTCATAATATAAGCCTCTAAGAAGTTTACACAGTGTGTCTGTTCTAGATTGGCAGAGTAAATCAACTGGATTTGTGGTGGGGACTGGTAGACTCTTTTTATTTAGCTCAAAAAATGCTATAAGGAATTTTCAATCTTTCCTGTAGTTGACTCCTTTACTCATGTTTCTGGTTATGGACAGCCTGATTTTAGGCTTAGAAGTTTTTCTTTACTTCTTTCTTTCTTCTTTCTTCTTTCTTTCTTTCTTTCTTTCTTTCTTTCTTTCTTTCTTTCTTTCTTTCTTTCTTTCTTTCTTTCTTTCTTTCTTTCTTTCTTTCTTTCTTTCTTTCTTTTTTCTTTCTTTCTTTCTTTCTTTCTTTCTTTCTTTCTTCTTTCTTTCTTCTTTCTTTCTGTCTTTTTCTTTCTTCTTTTCTTTCTCTCTCTTTCTTTCTTTTCTTTCCTTATGCAAAAAACTGCCCCTTTCCTTCTTTTTCTTTTTATTTTTTTGCTTAGTTTTTTCCTTTGTACTTATATGACCTATTATGTTTTACATTTTATTGTGTTGCTTTTACTATAGAAGGGAGAATTGTTAAGTATGTGGAAGCTTTCATTATATTTCTCATCAATATTTGTTTTCCTGCCTACTTTCCCACCTACAACCTTCCAGGTGGGAGGTGCTGTTCAGATTCAAATAAATAGGTGATGAGCTGGGAAGTCAGGATCCTTTTCTGCAGTCAGCTGGCAGGCTGACCAAAGGTTCTGCGTCCAACCTTCTCACCTTTTTACCTTACTGTCTGTGTGGATTATTTGCTGCAGATAGATATTACCAGGATCGCTTCCCTGCCCTGTGAGACAGGAAAATGGGAATTGCTTTCCCTTTCTGGGAATTCTTTGGGGATCAAGCCTCAACCAATCTAGGGAAAATGTGATGCATCAATATAACATTTCCTTATCATTGTTATGGAGTACATAGTATCAATTATAGTAACTTTATGTCTTAGTTAAAATGAAATTTACTTTTAGAATGTACATTCACAATGGAGATGATATTGCCAACAGGGAAAGAAAATTATTTGGAGACGGGTAGAACGTTAATACCTTATTCTTATTTTTTGTAGAAAATGTTCTTATTGTAGAACATGGAGATACACAGAATTCATAAACAGATGTAAAATAACTGTTATATTGAAAGATTATAAAAACATAACTAGGAAATGTATTGAAAATAGTTTCTCAGGGAGATTATAATGGGAAAAATTTGATAAACTGCTTTAGTGAATAAAATTGGTTCTAAAAAACCCAATTTAATTTAAATGTATTTATTAAAAAGGCAATGTTTCCTTGGCATTGTGTTAGAAAAATTGAGAGGAAGTCTTAGAATTTAAAAGCTAAATCAGGAAATGGCACATTTATGACCAGAGATTATACAATCTGAGACTATTTTTAAGGCACCAAAAAGAATGAATCATTTCCCCTCTTTTAAATGGGACTATGGCCATAATGCTGCTGGTAGGTACATATGATGGTGCCAATAAGAACAAGGCCCAGGGCCAGAGAGATAGCACAGCGATAAGGTGTTTGCCTTACAAGTGGCCAAAACAGGACCAACGGTGGTTTGAACCCCGGCATCCCATATGGTCCCCATGCCTGCCAGGAGCGATTTCTGAGCAGAGAGCCAGAAGTAATCTCTAAGCGTCGATGGGTATGGCCCCAAAACAAAACAAACAAACAAACAAAAATGAACAAGGCCCAAGGACACAATGTGACGTATGTGAGTCAAAAAAATAGATTGATCCAAGATAGAGTTCAATAGATAATAAACTGGAAAGAAAAATTAATGAGCGAGAATGAGAGATATATAGGCTATATAGGAACACAAGTATATATGTATATATGCATATATGTAACAGGACAAATCAGTTGTTCCACATTCCCCAAGGAGGAATGGAAATTCCATATCCCCTATCCGGAGAGGATAGGAGGTTTGTTCTGGTTGTAGTAGTCTGCAATAAATAATCCACACAGATATGAAGGTTATAAGAGGCAAGAAACTCATACTACAAGCTGTTCACCCCACAAGCCAGTAGCTCCACACATAGAACCCCAAGCCTAGAGGAAAAGCTCTTTTGTCTCCACCTTTCTGTCTCCCCTTTATTGAGATCCAAAGCCAAAACTCTTCCCCCAGAGGGGAGGGGAAATAGCCTGAAAAAAGGCAGTGGAAACACAGATACAGAGGGGAACTATTTCAAAGGCCTCTATTTACCTCACACATACAGACATGGATAACTACAGGAAAACAGATAGAATAACCATGACCTGTAGAAGCGCTTTTCTAGGAGAGCACCCCGGAGAAGATCAGAGATGAGGAGCCTTGAAAAGGAGTACAGGGTTCAGATGTCAGTGAGGAAAGAATATTCTGCCTTTGATGATGGACATGTGTGTGAACTGGGCCATGAAACCAGAGGATTTGGAAGAAAGGGTATAGTGAGAGAAACCTGGCAACCACATCATCAGGAGGAAAATCAAGGGAGATTGTTTCCCAGGAAGCCACTTCAGAAATGATTGAGGACACGGCTGGAAGCTCGCAGTCTGGCATTTGGGCTTTAAATGGGGTGAATTGCTAATTCTAAAATAAAATCAAGGACACATGCTGCCTGTTTTTATTCAGTGGGTGGAAATCTGACTACGAAATCAAGCATTCTTATGAGACTGATGAAATCAAGTCTTCCATGAAACCAGCAAACAAAAGAAAATGATGGTAACTTCTTCATTAAAGTGTCCATTTCTCTTGTCTGCTCCGTTACATTCTGAGACGACAAAAGCCAAACAGGCATCATCTCTTCTTGATTTTGTGGGAAAAGGAAGGAGGAGGAGAAGGAGGTGGAAGAGGAGGAGGAGGAAGAAGATGATGATGATCTGGAGGCAGAGCCCAGCAGAATAAGAGCACACATTGGCATGAAGGATGGTTTCGAGGTCATAGAGATGGGACAGCAGGTAGGGCACTTGCCTTGCATGTAGCTAGCCTTGCTTCAATCCCTGGCATCTCATATGGTACCTCAAGCCCAGCCTGAAGTAACTATTGGCCATAGATACAGGAGTAAACCTTGAGCACGGTCGAGTGTGACCCAATTAACAAACACAAAAAGAAGTGTGAGTTCAATTTAGGGCCTCTCAGGATCTCCTGAGCACAGAGTTACCAAGATATGTTTGTGTGACCCAAAAAGACAAAAAATATATCATGAATTTTTTAAAGAAATCTTCAAACAGTTGAAAACTATTTTCAGCATCTGGTGCAATGAATACATGAATTAGGCAGCTTAATATATATTCTGTCACACACACACAATGCTACAGACAAGTGCCCTCATACTTTCTGCTGAAATTCTGATGAATTATGGTGGATCTGTTCTAAATGCTACTCTTTCCTAAGGCAAAAATAATCTCTAAAGGGACTAGTGATGGAAAAGAATATTTGTCATTCTACAAATAAGCTCAGAAAGATGTGCCAGAAAATTTACTGTAAATTACCTAAAAGAAAAAAAGCATCCAACTGCAAGATACTATAAACTGTATGAACAGTTACTACTGAGTTAAGGTCACACTCTTTGAAATGTCTCATTATCTCCTGAGGTGCCTCCTATATGCTGTGTCACTGAAGTTTCAGATTGCAAGAGTAAGTGAGCCCATCTGCTGTGGGTGCTGAGAAGTGATTCATGTCACTAGATAGACTTACAAGATCAGAAAGTAAAGCTTATTGGACTGGAGGACCGGTTGTGAGCAAGAACAGATATTTAGAAGACAGATGAGTACTCTCATTGTTAAGTCATCACAGTAAGACTGGTCTCTGGGATGAGATCTCTGGATCCTTCTTGGGATGGAGAGGGCCAAGCCCCCACACCCCATCCACAACTGACACCCTCTGGCAGATAAAGAGCCCAGTTTCACAGCTCTATGACTAATCTCATAGAAATGCCAAGCTGCTAAATGGTCTCATTTCCACAGCTCTTAGAGTTATCACTCCAAATGTGGCATCTGCAGCCATGTTGCAACTCCAAATTTTACAATACTGACAGCCCAGGAGGAGTACAGCAACTTAGATGAGAAAGTTGTGTAGAAGCTCACTAAGCTCAATGAGAGAAAACAGTAATATAGATAGCTCAACTAGTACCAAACAGCTCAGTATATCATCAGACAATGAATCTAGTCACACCATTGTGAGATATATTTTGTAGAGTTGAATTAACCAGCTTCACCCTTAACAAATATAGCCTTCTCTTTTACATGTCAAAAACCTACCTGGTGGGAAGAACTTCTAGATAGGCTCTTTCCATTAACTAACTCCCCACCCGTAGAAGGGTCTTACCTTCACAATAAATACTGCATCCCAACTGGCCTCTCCCTCTCTTATTTCATATGATTGAAAGGTCCCTAGACAAGTATTTCATCTCTTTTCAGCCTGGTTTGGATTATTTCCTGTGGCAGCCCTGCTACAAACCCACTTCCCCCTTCCAATGGAATTACAGCATGTGGGTTTCTTTACATTGCTTTACATAGCATGTAGTATATAATAAAATAGTTTGTGCCTTAGAAGACTGGAGGGTGGGTTGGGAAACTGAGAATGTTGGAAGAACCCACTGGTGGTAAGATTGGTGTTGAAACATTGAATACCTAAGACAACTTTATTATAAACAACTTTGTAAAATCATGGTGTTTATTAAAATAAAATAGATATAAATTTAGACAAGATTTATAACTAGAGACAGCTTATCTATTAAGACTTTAAAATCAAGTCACACAAAGCTAAGAAAGATATACACATACTCTTTCTCCTTTAATATATGAAGGCAGGGAAGGAGCAGCAAAGAATAATCACAGGAGACCAAGGGCCAAGAAGTTCTTAAAGAATCTCTTAAAGTCACCATTCAGGTTTCCCATTAGCCATTGGGGCATATTTCAGAAAGGATGGTTTCTTGGAAGAGATTTTTCTATCCAAGAGCTAAAAATATTCTGTTACCTTATTTTCATGTCCACTAAGTCCTCTCTTGGTAAGAAGCGTCCAGTAGGTAGAAGTAGCCAATTCAGTTATGCTTTCTTTACATTTCAATTCTGCTTTCTCTCCTGTGAGAAAAGATACTAGATTTTGTTAGAAATCTTTACTCTACCTGCATGAAACAGGGAGCATATTAAGATTCTTATAAAAGGAAACTCAGCTTTGTCTGGCAATGAAAATGATTCACTGTTATAATCTTCTTAAAAGCTACCCTGGAAGGGTCAGAGCAGTGGAGAAATGGAGAAAAGGGAAAGCTTTTATTCCTGAAAAACGGTCTAAATGAGAGAGTTTGGAATTTTAAATGGTACGTTTTTGAACAAATTGTTTTTATATTTGTGAAGATCAGACATTACTTCATACATTATCTTTCAGCCTAGCTGAAAAAGTAATTGTGTTTAGATGAAAGTTCCAGGGCTCAGAGAAATAGTGCAGCAGGTAGAATATTTGCCATGCATGTGGTCAACCGGGTTCAATTCCCAGCACCATGTATAATTCCCTGGCGCCCACCAGGAGTGATCCCTAAACAGAGAGACAGTTTTAGTACTGAGCACAACTGCATGTGGCCCCAAAACAAAATAAAACAAAACACACACAAAGAAAAACAAAAACACTGAAAATATTAACCAGATTCTTAGGAATGAAGGGAGTGGGAATGTGCCTTTAACAGACCCTGTTTACCTGCCTGTCAGAAAGTAATACTAGACAAGAAGCCCAAAGCAGCAAGCTCTGGGCCTGCACTGTTATTTCAGGCAAATGGGACAAATCCCCAGGGCTTCTGTTTACTACTCTGTTTATTGGAGGTAACACATACACAGTGATGTCTACTAAGTCTTCAATGCTCCCCTTCGAGGAGAAGGAGAAGTTTTCTAGACTTATCTGGAGAGGAAGTTCAACTTTGTGACTGGATTTTAACACATAAACAGTGACAGCATGAGAGTGTGTGATTTCAAAAACTGGGCCAATGGAATGCAGATAGCTCTTTCACTCTCTCTTGAATGTCAAAATTGGGGAAAGCCAACTGCCATATTGTGGGGACAATTCAGTGATGAGGAATTAGCATCCCAGCAAAGAAATAGGGATGTTTCTTTGATGTGGCTTTTTCAGTATAACATGTCTTATCTTCAAATGACTGTAGCATTGATGAACAACTCATCAAACATTGCACAAGACAATCTCAGTTCACATAGTCTAGTCATGCCTCTTCCAAATTCCTTATTCAGATTTTGTGAGAACTTCTATGTGTTCCCCTTTCAAGTTACTGTTTTAAGGCTATTTTATCCACCATAGTAGACATCTAACCCTCCTTTCTGGCCATCACAATAATCCATAAAAATATTCAATGAAGGGGCCAGAGAGATAGAATGGAGGTTGGGCATTTGCCTTGCATGCAGAAAACAGTGGTTTGAATCCCGTCATCTCATATGGTCCCCCGAGCCTGCCAGGAAAGATTTCTGAGTGTAGAGCCAGGAGTCACCCCTGAGCACAGCCAGGTGTGACCCAAAAAAATATTCAGTGAAAACTCTGGGTCAACAGACAGACCTATGTGAATATAGTTTAGCCATAATCCCAGCCATCATCACATACATATATGAGTCTATCACAGCAGTAGAGTCATTCCAAGTGTTTTTGAGAAATAACGTCTATCAAAATGGTAACCCATGAAGGGAGGTCTGTATAATTTTATTTATTTCTCCTTTATTTCTAGAAATTGGTGCCATTTTGAAGACAAAGTAACTGATTGCTAAGTATTTGCCAAGTAAATGAATCAACAAATTTTGAGCAAATTATTCACATTCTCTGAACTCCATATGCCTTTCCTATAAACTAAAGAACTTGTGCTAAATGATCCCAAATATTTGTCCTGAATCAAATATAGTTGTAAAATGCAATAGAGATTCATATCAGACTATTTATTTCTACTCACAAATAAGATTATATTTTAGAAATAAAAATAAATAACTCTTGTTAAAGCAATAGCACAGCACTTGCCTGTGCAAGCATTTGACTTGCACACGGCTGACCTAGGACAGATCTCAGTTTGATCCCCAGAATCCCATATGGTCCCTCAAAGTCAGGGGTTATCTCTGAGTGTATAGCCAGGAGTAATCCCTGAGAAGCACCAGGTGTGACCCAAAAAACTAAATAAATAAATAAATAACTCTTATGCTATGAACCAAAAATGATATGAAGATTTTGCATGTGTCATCTAATTTACTTTTTTCAACAACACTCCTAGGTAGAACTATTGTCCTGATTTTAAAAATAAGGTATCTATGGTACAGAGAAGTGACAATTTTTTCCGAGCTTATTCAGGAGTAATTTAAAACCTGGATTTGAACCAGGAAGTCTTGCCTTTCTTATATAAAGATAAATCTGTCAGAAAACTGTCTTGTAGGCCAATTAAACCCTTATTTAGGGCTAGGCTCTAAGTTTCAGAGTGCATGAGAAATTTCTTATGTGACCCCAATGCAAAGAACAAACTTATAACAAATTCTTTTTTTTTTTTTTTTTTTTTTTTAGCTTTTGGGTCATACCTGGCAGCACTCAGGTGTTACTCCTGGCTCTACACTCAGAAGTTGCTCCTGGCAGCTTGGGGGAACATATGAGATGCCGGGATTTGAACCACTGCCCTTCTGCATGCAAGGCAAATGCCTTATCTCCATGCTATCTCTCCAACCCCCCTTACAACAAATTCTTAATAAATGCTAGTGGGGGGTCAGAATGATAGTACAGCAGGTAAGGTGCTTGCCTTGCATACAGCCAATCCAGAATTGATCCTCAGAATTCCATATGGTCCCTTGAGCCAGGCAGGAAAAATTTCTGAGTTTAAAGTCTGAACATCACTGGGTGTGAGCCAGAAACCAGAGCAAAGCATTACTGAATAGATTGGTGAGTGAGTGAGTGAGTGAGTGAGTGAGTGAGTGAGTGAGTGAGTGAGTGACTGAGTGACTGAGTGACTGAGTGACTGAGTGACTGAGTGACTGAGTGACTGAGTGACTGAGTGAGTGAGTGAGTGAGTGAGTGACTGAGTGACTGAGTGACTGAGTGACTGAGTGACTGAGTGAATAAACAAACATGCAATGTGATGTAGCTATAGCTTTAACTCACATTAAATTTGTTGTGACAGTGATAGGGAAATAAAACATTTAGAATTTCATAGATCTTTTGATTACATTGGTCTTTAGTTAGTGGGACTCTTCCTTAGAGTTAGGGAGCATGAGACATGCTAGTCCTTTTCAAAGCCAATCCTACCATGAGATCATTACTATTCACTTTTAAAATCCATTAGAATTTACAGAGAGATATGGGGCAAGTAACATTCATGAAGCTCTAGAAATTTCTGATAAAACCTCTCTTAACAAGAATCCCCTAAACAAGCCTACTAGGAGTGAGAGCATGGGTTTGAGTAATTAAGAATTAAGAATCTATATACAAGAATTTAGAAAGTACTTTAACTTCATTTACTATCAAATTTTCTTAGAAACATGAATTCCTGGAGCTAGAGAGATAGCACTGTGGGTCAGGTGCTTACCTGACTGGGTGAGAGCCCAGCTCCATAATGATCAGTTCCCCAAGTCCTGTCAAGTGTGATTCCTGAGAACAAGAGTAAGCTCTAGAGGCTGGAGTGATAACACAGTGGTAGGCATTTGCCTTGGCCAACCCCAGATGAACTCTGGTTTGATTCCCAGCATCTCATATGGTCCCCTGAACCTTCCAAGAGAAATTTCTGAGCTCAGAGCCAGGGGTAACTCCTGAGCACCACCAGGTGTGATCAACCCCCAAAAAGAGTAAGCTCTGAGCACCATTGGGTGTAACCATTCCCCACAAAACCCAAAACCAATTAAAAACATGAATTCCTATGCTTGAAATATAGTATATAGGTGTAAATCCTGACTTGCATGCTGAAGTCCCAGGTTTGATCATCAGCAGTACCTCTAGGCACCAGTGGGAATGGCCCTGATGTCTCCCTAAGTTCCACCAAACTCTAGTTGCCCCATGTTTTTGGACCTTAACCGTGAACTATTATTACAGGTCTACTACAAGGCCTAGTATAACCAGGAATGGGTACCCCAAGTCCCTGAACATCTTTGGAGAAGGTTCCTCCAAAATGAAATCCCCCTATGTTAGAGTAGACATATATTAACTTAACTATGTGGGAAGCATGACATCCAAATATTTAATACATTTTCAACAGGTATTAAAATCATAGCTTTTTCTCTGTTTCAGAAAGGCAAATCAATATCCAGGGATCAGAATATAAATTATGGGAAAATATGTGAGTGAGACAAAAATATGAGTAAGACAAATGAAGATTCCAGAGGCATCAACCACCAGCTAAGCTTGGGTACTCATGAGGAAGCTGGGCCAGCCAAGAGCACAAGCTGAGAGTTGAAATTAAGGGAGAAGACAGAGAATGAAGGTATTATGCAAAGTCTCTTCGTGGCAAAGAGCAGTGTCATTACTGTGTTCCAGGAGAAAAATTTCCCTTCTATGTCTGAGGAGTTCCATGTCTTGGAAAGAGCACATTCCCTCCATCTCCATAAGTCATTTTTGTTTGAGTCTTTTGGGTTACTTGTCCCATGTAATCTCTGTGCCTCATTTGCTTGCTTTAGTTCTTCTTTAACTGAGGATACATAGTCATTTCAATTAGGGTCCAACTATTGCAAATCCAAAGATCTTGCAAGCTTCAATGTCGCCATTCAGCAGACATTGAGTCTTTTGGGGGGTGGGGGTGGGGGTTTGGGCCACACCCAGCGGTGTTCAGGGGTTACTCCTGGCTATCTGCTCAGAAATAGCTCCTGGCAGGCACGGGAGACCATATGGGACGCTGGGATTCGAACCAACCACCTTAGGTCCTGGATCGGTTGCTTGCAAGGCAAACACTGCTGTGCTATCTCTTCAGCCCCTAAAAGATATTTGCGTTGGCCGGGAAGAGTCTTTTCTGCTTTTATTTCCCAGTCCTACAGATGTGAGATCTTCACTGAGTAGGTTGGGGCTCATCCCTCTTTCCACAGGGTTAACCTGCTCTCTTTTCCTTTATACCTGAAATCCTCTTTAGAACCACCTTGATATCAAACAGTATGTTGCAATTTCTGGGAACCCAAATATTCTTCCAGCAACAGAAACAGGTACAGACTGTGAGATCTTTCTGGAAGCTCTGAAATATATAGTGAGTTCCTCCTCCAAGTAAGATTCTAAATTAAGTTATTTTCATCTGGTGTGTGTGTGTGTTTGTGTGTGTGTGTGTGTGTGCGTGCGTGCGTGCGTGCGTGCGTGTGTGTGTGTGTGTGTGTGTGTGTGTGTGTGTTATCTACTAGCTTCTCTAATGACAACAAAGATTGGTCTTAATGGTCTGTACCTTGATCTCTTATCATCCCAAATCTTGGTGAATAATTTTCCGGGTGTCTGTACCCCATTCTCCCAGCTGCCTCTGCTTCCTTTATTAATTCGGTGAGAATATTTTGTTCCTCGTTTGTGTTTTCAGGGCATGCCATCTCCCTTTTCATCTCCTCCTCCTGTTTATTCATTTTCTCTTTGAAGACTCATTTCTCTGAATGCTTGTCTCATTAACTTGTCACTAGCAGGATACAATTGTGACAAATTCTTTAATGCTCCTCGAATCTTGTTTGCTTTCAAGTTCTGAGCCTATCTCTTACATGGAGTGCTCCTCCAGTGTCTGGGGACACAGTGTGTTGGCAGATGTGCCCCCAGAATTCTTTTTCATCTGCTCAGACTGGCTGGCAGGTTCTCTGTACCCTGCAGAGTGAAAAATCTAGATTTTCTCTCCAGATTTGGGTAGACTTGTTCTCAGCTTAACCTTCAGTCTGAGGTCTTGGCTTTGGGTGCTGTTTGCTCCCAGGTGAGGGGGCAAGGTAGGCTGACTGAGGATGGGGAGGAGGGTGGTTTTCCCTCTCATTCTGCTCCAGCTGCTTAGTCTGAAGGCAAGTCTGCTGGACATAACCCCCCAAGCCTCTGATCTTAGCCTTAATAGGAATCTATGAGTCCTTCCCTTCCTTTCTACCTATGTTTCCCCAAGAATTTTGTCCTTAATTCCCCCAAAAGAAAATACAAGATCATTGATGCAAAAGCACAACAAAGATTTGATTTTTCTCAGTCCCAAAAATGATTTCTAGGGAATGAAGCCCAGCTAGGTTTAAACTCTGCTGACTTTTCTCAAAACTGTTATTTCTTTCTTTGGCTCTCAGCTTTGTGTGGGCACTGCGGGCATGGTTGGTTGCAAAGGGTTCGAATCTCTCTGATGTTCCTGCACATGTGGTCCATAGGTTGAAAGATTCTGTAGCACAACTTCAATATTTTTTTCTTAAGTAGTGAGTTTATTCTCACTTTAAAACTCTGATATCTTTCTTTAAATAAAAAAGACCCTCCTGCAACCAGAGTGATACCAGAGCAGGGAGGGAGTTATTCTTGCACGTGGCTGACCAGGATTTAATCCCCAGAATCCCATATGGTCCCCTGAGCCTGCCAGGAGGAATTCCAGAGTACAGAGTCAGAAGTAATGCTTGATTGCTGCTAGATGTGACCCCCCCCCCATTTTCCTTCCTTTATAACGTACATTCCTCTTGATAACAGACTTTATTTCCAGACTTCGCTTTTTAATGCAATGTTTCAGAGTTATGAGTATTGCATTGCCTTATTGGTCATATCTATGAATTTCTATTTCTTTCATTAATTACTACTGAAAAGATAATAGATGTAGGATGAGGACTGAACATCAAGTGATTTGAATGATAGGGTTTCATTTTTATGAATTAAACTAATTAAATTCAGTGGAATAAAAGTGAATGTTCTCATCTCCCTGACTATTGCACAGACACGTAGACCTGCTAGAGGGACCATGACCTTGGGGATGGAGATGACTGTCATATTATCTTACCCACCCTGTCCTTTGACAGCCAGGCAGACACAGCTTTACTCACTCTGGTCCGTCCCTGTAGCACTGAGGAACAACAAAAGACCCAGAAGAGGTAGGATCTGCTTTTGTGAGGCTGGTGCCCATTGTTCACTGTGCCCCTCTGACCTTCCTGTATACCCCAAGCATCTCCAAATTCAGTGCTGTCCTCCAGCTCTTCACCTCTTGCCCAGCTTACCAGCCTCAACCCAGTGGAATTGGCTTCCCTCAATATCTCATCCCACATGGCTTCTCTCACGGCCTGTCCTCATCTGCCTCTGTCACTACCTTTGACTGTTTCATAAATAAACTTTTATCTACTGTTATCACTTGAGCAATAACAGACTAAAAGAAACAAGAAAATGAGAAAATATCTAAAACAGAATATTTATTTTTGAAAAGGACTGCAATAACCAAAAATTACCTTCACCATCAAGTAATTTCCCTACTTATGTTTTAGAATGAAACATTAGAGATGACCTTCTTTTATGGAATGTAGTATTAGATAGGATTCAAAGGCCTCACCTGCTTTGCATATCAATTTTTTTAATTATTTCAAAGTTTGCACAGATACACAAACAGCTGCAAAATATATGTTCTGATGCACATTTTTAATGAAAGCAAGATTGTAATATAACATTAGATCTTTCATGGGAGTCTCAAAAACTTTATCCATGCTCTTCAGCAGTGATGTGTTAGATGAATAACAGGCAATATGAAAACCAGGCATTTTGCCTTAAATAATACTAATTAAATAATAGACAATAATTTATAAGCACTGCTCTTTGCATACATTCACATGTGTGTATAGCTGCCATTCTGTACAATATAATTCTAGCAGAGGTGCCCCACAGTTGGGGTATAGCAGGGGTTCTCAAATACTGGGGCACTCCCCCCAAGAGAGGCGCGAGGCTCCATAAAGGGGGGCACATTTGACCTTGGCAAATACTGTCATAACAAGCTAAGCCCCGTGTTTATGTCTCTGTATGTCTCTGGAGCTGAGAGTTACTGTGTCTCGCTTCAAACCAAGCTTCGAAAAGCTATGCATTGCAAAATGTGCTCATTGTAGCCATTAACCCAGGCATCACCTCTGATTAAAAAATCAGCTCAAATTATTTTATATGTTTTTGTTTTGCAGGTTAAAGCTTTTTTAATAAAGATACTATTTACAGTCGCACGGGGAAGGGGTGCAAAAAAAGTTTTCTTCTTCCTAGGAGGGCCTGACAGAAAATAATTGAAAAAACACTGGGTATAGAAACATCCCTTAGCTGAAATCCTCTCTGGCACTATCCTGCAGAACTGTACCCCCTCCCTCCCTACCCTTGTCCCCTGGCAACCCCCCAATGCTCTCCCACTCAGATTTAATTTTAACCACAGTCTGGCCCACCACACTGGCTTGGTGCTTGAGGATGGGGCATTGGAGCCAGATTTTGCTTGGCATTCTGACGAACTGAACATTAAGGGAAAAATCAAAAGTGGGACAGAGTGACCTTCTTGTGAACTGAGTAAAGGTAATTCATTTACTTTGTTGTTCTTTCTCTTTTTTGTTCATACACTTAATCTTGCTTGGTCCTTTCGGTAAATTCAGAAGGTGGTAGACTCTTCTATGGTAATAGAAAAGGAAAAGGTAAGTATAGAAAAATAGCAGTGTGACCTCATTTTAATGGAAACCAATTCTAATCTCCAGTAACTAAGCACATCATTTATGTTTGGGAAAAGAAGAATGGTTCTGGGGACTTAACAAGAATTTCACAACATTTGAATATGCTGAGCTAATGGCAATAACTCTAAATCCTGAAGTGACCTTCGGGTCTTTTTCATTCAAATCACCTCCTATCATTTTAAAATAATTATATGTGAAGCTCCTGAGGGAATTTTTAGAATTTGTAGTCCAAAGAAAAACAACATGAAACATCTGGAAATTTGCAATTAAACGAATGGTTTTAAAATGCTTTCACTCAACTACTCATAAGCTGCTATTTCTAAAATATAGTTATTCTACTGTTTAGTCTACATGAATAATAAAATAGTCTTACATATACTTTATTTGTATTGATACAATATAGTGATATAAACATAATTTTAGTATTGAAAATTGCTACTGCATATATTTCATTGTGTATACTGCAAGTTTATATCACTATTCCATACTCAATATTGTATATAATTTTAAATCATGTTAATACACAGTAGCAGTACTCATAATACCTATTTAACACAAGCCATTACAAAACATATGAATATGAACAACTTACTAAATCCAGGGATCATGTGAAGAGAAGTTTAAGTAATTTTCTTTGATATATAGCTGTAGGACACCCCTTTACAAAGAGACCAGACCCTGTGCCTCAAGTGGGACTTGAAGCTTTTAAATATGTTAAGGAAGTATCCAATATTTACTCCTTAAATTCATTTTCTGTTTAAGGCCATTATTTGTGTCCAAATAATGTCCAATCACAGTTTCCTATATTGGAGTCTACAAATGTTTATGTTGGAGGAACATCTACTGGATACTTCTGCTAAAAAGAGAAACAACCCCAATCTAGAATGTGGGCATCTCCATCTGGAAGGCAATTTATCCTACTTCATCAACCTGCTTGGTCACTGTCCATGGTGCTCAAGTTCAACTCTTGTACCAATCCAAGAACTTATGCCTAATATTTTAAAAATATTTCTCTCTTGTTTTGTTTTGTTTTTAGGCCATATTAGTGGTGCTCCAAGATTACTACATTTCTATAGTCAAGGATAACTTCTTGCAGGACTTGAGGGAGAGTGTGGGGTCCTGGGGATTCAACCCAGGTCAGCAATGTGCAAAGTAAGTGCCCTACCCATCTTTAGAGACATGCCAAAAATGTATTAAGGTACATTTCAAATACAAATTGTTATTTCTTTTTTTTTTTTTTTTTTTTTTTTTTTTTTTTTTTTTTTTAGTGGGTTTTTATTTTTTTTTTTATTTTTTATCTTTATTTAAACACCGTGATTACAAACATGATTATAGTTGTATGATTACAGTCATGTAAAGAGCACCCTCCCTTCACCGGTGTAACATTCCCACCACCAATTTCCCAGATCTCCCTCCTCCCCACCCCCCTACACCTGTACTCGAGACAGGCTTTCTACTTCCCTCATTCATTCACATTTTATGATAGTTTTCAGTGTAGTCATCTCTGCAACTGCACTCATCACTCTATGTGATGAGCTGCATGTCCTGAGCTGCACCTACCAGCCCTCATCTCTCTTGTCTCTGAGATATTGTTAAAAATGTCCTTCATTTTTCTTAAAGCCCATAGATGAGTGAAACCATTCTGCGTCTTTCTCTCTCCCTCTGACTTACTTCACTCAGCATAATAGATTCCATGTACATCCATGTATTGGAAAATTTCATGACTTCATCTCTCCTGATGGCTGCATAGTATTCCATTGTGTATATGTACCACAGTTTCTTCAGCCACTCATCTGTTGAAGGGCATCTTGGTTGTTTCCAGAGTCTGGCTATTGTAAATAGCGCTGCAATGAATATAGGAGTAAGGAAGGGTTTTTTGTATTGTATTTTTGTGTTTCTTGGGTATATTCCTAGGAGTGGTATAGCTGGATCGTATGGAAGCTCAATTTCCAGTTTGTGAAGGAATCTCCATATCGCTTTCCATAAAGGTTGTACTAGACGGCATTCCCACCAGCAGTGAAAAAGAGTTCCTTTCTCTCCACATCCCCGCCAGCACTGCTTGTTTTCCTTTCTTGTGATGTGTGCCAATCTCAGTGGCGTGAGGTGGTACCTCATAGTAGTTTTGATTTGCATCTCCCTGACGATTAGTGATGTTGAACATCTTTTCATGTGCCTTTTGGCCATTTGCCTTTCTTCTTTTTCAAAGTGTCTGTTCATTTCTTCTCCCCATTTTTTGATGGGGTTAGTTGTTTTTTTCTTGTATAGTTCTGTCAGTACCTTGTAAATTTTGGATATTAGCCCTTTATCTGATGTGTATTGGGTGAATAATTTCTCCCACTCAGTGGGTGGCCTTTGTATTCTGGGCGCTATTTCCTTTGAGATGCAGAAGCTTTTCAGCTTAATATAGTCCCATCTGTTTATCTCTGCTTCCACTTGCTTGGAAAGTGCTGTCTCCTCCTTAAAGATGCCTTTAGTCTCAATGTCCTGGAGTGTTTCACCTACATGTTGTTCTATATACCTTATAGTTTCAGTTCTGATATCAAGGTCTTTAATCCATTTGGATTTTACCTTTGTATATGGTGTTAGCTGGGGGTCTGAGTTCGCTTTTTTGCAAGTGGTTAACCAGTTGTGCCAACACCACTTGTTGAATAGGCTTTCCCTGCTCCATTTAGGATTTTTTGCTCCTTTATCAAAAACAAGGTGGTTATATGTCTGAGGAACCTTCTCTGAGTACTCAAGCCTATTCCACTGATCTGAGGGTCTGTTTTTATTCCAATACCATGCTGTTTTTATAACTGTTGCTTTGTAATACAACTTAAAATTGGGGAAAGTAATGCCTCCCATATTCCTTTTCCCAAGGAGTGCTTTAGCTATTCGAGGTTGTTTGTTGTTCCAGATGAATTTCAGAAGTATTTGATCCACTTCTTTGAAAAATGTCATGGGTATCTTTAGAGGAATCGCGTTAAATCTGTACAATGCTTTTGGAAGTATTGCCATTTTAATGATGTTGATCCTGCCAATCCATGAGCATGGTATGTGTTTCCATTTCCGCGTGTCCTCTCTTATTCCTTGGAGCAGTGTTTTGTAGTTTTCTTTGTATAGATCCTTCACATCTTTAGTCAGGTTGACTCCAAGATATTTGAGTTTGTGTGGAACTAATGTGAATGGGATTGTTCTCTTAATGTCCATTTCTTCCCTATCATTATTCGTGTATAAAAAGGCCATTGATTTTTGTGTGTTAATTTTGTATCCTGCCACTTTGCTATACAAATCTATTATTTCTAGAAGCTTTTTGGTAGAGTCTTTAGGGTTTTCTAAGTAGAGTATCATGTCATCTGCAAACAGTGAGAGCTTGACTTCTTCCTTTCCTATCTGAATTCCCTTGATATCTTTTTCTTGCCTAATCGCTATAGCAAGTACTTCCAGTGCTATGTTGAATAGGAGTGGTGAGAGAGGACAGCCTTGTCTTGTACCAGAATTTAGAGGAAAGGATTTTAGTTTTTCTCCATTGAGGATAATATTTGCCACTGGCTTCTGGTAGATGGCTTTGACTATATTGAGAAAGGTTCCTTTTATTCCTATCTTGCTGAGAGTTTTAATCAAGAATGGGTGTTGAACCTTATCAAATGCTTTTTCTGCATCTATTGATATGACCATGTGATTTTTATTTTTGTTGTTGTTTATGTTGTGTATTATATTAATAGATTTACGGATGTTAAACCATCCTTGCATTCCTGGGATGAAACCTACTTGATCAAAGTGAATGATCTTCTTGATGAGGCACTGGATCCTGTTCGCCAGGATTTTGTTGAGGATCTTTGCATCTGTGTTCATCAGGGATATTGGTCTGTAATTTTCTTTTTTGGCAGCATCTCTATCAGGTTTTGGTATTAAGGTGATGTTGGCTTCATAAAAGCTATTTGGAAGTATTCCTGTTTTTTCGATTTCATAAAAGAGCCTGGCCAGAATTGGTAGTAGTTCCTCTTGAAAGGTTTGAAAGAATTCATTCGTGAATCCATCAGGGCCTGGGCTTTTGTTTTTGGGTAAATTTTTGATTACAGTTTTAATTTCCTCAATAGTGATGGGGGTGTTTAGATATGCTACCTCTTCTTTATTCAACCGTGGAAGGTTATATGAGTTCAGAAATTTATCCATTTCTTCCAGGTTCTCATATTTAGTGGCATAGAGTTTCTCAAAGTATTCTCTGAATACCCTTTGAATCTCTGCAGTATCTGTAGTGATCTCCCCCTTCTCATTTCTAATACGCGTTATCAAGTTTCTCTCTTTCTTTTGCTTTGTGAGTTTTGCCAATGGTCTATCAATCTTGTTTATTTTTTCAAAGAACCAACTTCTGCTTTCGTTGATCTTTCGGATTGTTTTTTGGGTTTCCACTTCGTTGATTTCTGCTCTCAGCTTTGTTATTTCCTTCTGTCTCCCTATTTTTGGGTCCTTTTGTTGAGCACTTTCTAGTTCTATTAGCTGTGTCATTAAGCTACTCAGGTAAGCTCCTTCTTCCTTCCTGATGTGTGCTTGCAAAGCTATAAATTTTCCTCTCAGTACTGCTTTTGCTGTGTCCCATAAGTTCTGATAGTTTGTGTCTTTATTGTCATTTGTTTCCAGGAACCTTTTGATTTCCTCCTTGATTTCATCTCGGACCCACTGGTTATTGAGTATGAGGCTGTTTAACTTCCAGGTGTTAAATTTTTTCTTCTGTGTCCCTTTGCAGTTCACATCTAACTTCAGAGCCTTGTGGTCAGCAAAGGCAGCCTGCAAAATGTCTATCTTTTTTATTTTATGGAGGTATGTTTTATGTGCCAGCACATGATCTATCCTGGAGAATGATCCATGTACATTGGAAAAGAATGTGTATCCAGGTTTCTGAGGATAGAGTGCCCTATATATATCTACTAGGCCTCTTTCATCCATTTCTTTTTGCAGGTCTAGTATATTTTTGTTGGGTTTCCATTTGGTTGACCTATCAAGTGTTGACAAGCCTGTGTTGAGGTCTCCCACAATTATTGTGTTATTATTGATATCCTTCTTCAGATTTGTCAACAATTGTATTAAATACTTTGCTGGACCCTCATTCGGTGCGTATATGTTTAGGAGAGTGATTTCTTCTTGCTGTACAAATCCCTTGATTAGTACATAATATCCATCTTTGTCCCTTACAATTTTTCTGAGTATAAAGTTTGTGTCATCTGATATTAGTATGGCCACCCCCGCTTTTTTAAGGGTGTTGTTTGCTTGAATGATTTTCCTCCAGCCTTTGATTTTGAGTCTATGTTTATTCTGACTATTCAGGTGTGTTTCTTGTAGACAGCAGAAGGTTGGCTTCAGTTTTTTGATCCATTTCGCCACTCTGTGCCTCTTAACTGGTGCATTTAGTCCATTGACATTGAGAGAAATAATTGTCATGGGATTTATTGCCATCTTTGTGTAGAAGTTTGGTGTGTTTTTTGTTCTGTCTTGTTTTTAGAGTAGATCTTTCAGTTTTTCTTTTAAGGCTGGTTTTGAGTCTGCAAAGATTTTGAGCTGTTGTTTATCTGTGAAGCCGTGTATACATCCGTCAAACCTGAAACTTAGTTTTGCTGGGTGCAATATTCTTGGCGAAGCATTTATTTCATTGAGTTTTGCCACTACGTCCCACCACTGCCTTCTGGCCTTGAGTGTTTCTGGTGACAGGTCTGCTGTAAATTTCAAGGATGCTCCGTGGAATGTAATTTCCCTTTTCGATCTTGCTGCTTGCAGTATTCTATCTCTATCGGTGGGTTTCATCATGGTGACTAGGATGTGTCTTGGGGTGTTTCTACTGGGGTCTTTTTTAGCTGGTACTCTTCGGGCATGCAGGATTTGGTCACATGTTTTCTTTAGCTCTGGTAGTTTCTCTGTGATGATGTTCTTAACCATTGATTCTTCCTGAAGATTTTCTTCTTGGGTCTCTGGAACTCCAATGATTCTGAAGTTGTTTCTGTTGAGCTTATCAAAGACTTCTATTTTCATCTTCTCATATTCTTTGAGTAAATTTTCCATTGTCTGATCATTTGATTTGAGGTTTTTTTCTAATCTCTTCTGCTGTGTAAAGTTGTTATGCATCTCATCTTCTAAAGCACTAATTCTATCCTCAGCTGCTGTTAACCTGTTGGAAAACTCATCCATTATGTTCTTCAATTCGTCTATTGAGTTTTTCAGACCTGTTATCTGATCTGATATTTCAGTTTGGAGTTTTCTGATTTCTGTCTTCATATTCTCTTGATTTTTATTAGTGCTCTGATTTATACTTTCTTTGATATCTGATAGCAACCTCCATATTTCGTCTCTAAACTCCATTTCTGAAAGACTGCTTAGGTAGTTGGTCGTTGTTGGGTCATCAGAGTTTCCATCTTCATTCTCTATGGTTGAAGTTGGTCTGCGTAGTCTCCCCATTGTCTCGCTTACGCTGTGGGTTTTTCTACGTGTTGTGGTGGTACTCATTGGCGAGGTGGAGTGCGCGGCCGCGAAGCGCAGCGGAGCGGCCGCGCTCCGGCCCCCAAACACTCACCTCAGCCGAGGCAAGCCGTCAGGGGATGCCTGGGGAGGCCCCCAAGTGTCTGCCAAGCAAAGAAACCAGCACAATCCACAACTCCAACAGAAAACTCACAGCCCCAGCGAGACACGCCTTGAAGAGATTAATGCTGAATCAGGTCAAAGTTCCCAGGTTGATGCAGGCTGGGGGAGGTCCCAAAATGTCTGCCGGGCCTAGGGGTCCAGCAGTCAGCCTGATCTGCAACTCCGGCCCCCAAACACTCACCTCAGCCGAGGCAAGCCGTCAGGGGATGCCTGGGGAGGCCCCCAAGTGTCTGCCAAGCAAAGAAACCAGCACAATCCACAACTCCAACAGAAAACTCACAGCCCCAGCGAGACACGCCTCAGCCGAGGCAAGCCGTCAGGGGATGCCTGGGGAGGCCCCCAAGTGTCTGCCAAGCAAAGAAACCAGCACAATCCACAACTCCAACAGAAAACTCACAGCCCCAGCGAGACACGCCTCAGCCGAGGCAAGCCGTCAGGGGATGCCTGGGGAGGCCCCCAAGTGTCTGCCAAGCAAAGAAACCAGCACAATCCACAACTCCAACAGAAAACTCACAGCCCCAGCGAGACACGCCTCAGCCGAGGCAAGCCGTCAGGGGATGCCTGGGGAGGCCCCCAAGTGTCTGCCAAGCAAAGAAACCAGCACAATCCACAACTCCAACAGAAAACTCACAGCCCCAGCGAGACACGCCTCAGCCGAGGCAAGCCGTCAGGGGATGCCTGGGGAGGCCCCCAAGTGTCTGCCAAGCAAAGAAACCAGCACAATCCACAACTCCAACAGAAAACTCACAGCCCCAGCGAGACACGCCTCAGCCGAGGCAAGCCGTCAGGGGATGCCTGGGGAGGCCCCCAAGTGTCTGCCAAGCAAAGAAACCAGCACAATCCACAACTCCAACAGAAAACTCACAGCCCCAGCGAGACACGCCTCAGCCGAGGCAAGCCGTCAGGGGATGCCTGGGGAGGCCCCCAAGTGTCTGCCAAGCAAAGAAACCAGCACAATCCACAACTCCAACAGAAAACTCACAAATTGTTATTTCGATACTTTCCTAAACTTTAAACCACAAAATGTCTGTGTCACTACCCTCCCAAATCAAAATATAAGAAAAATTTGTATTTACCCCAATGTTTTATTTAGAAAATATTAAAACATAAAAATGAAGGCATTACAGAGGAAGCAACCAGACAAACATCTCCTAAATTCAAAATTTTGACCTCCTGACATTTCACATATACTTCCCTCTATCCATCTAGCAATCAATTCCGTTAGTTCATGCCTGAACTCTTTTCTATAATTTTATCAACTACTATTTCATAGTTGCTTAAGAAGCTTCGGGTTGGAGAACCTTACTTTAAAAAAGAGGAAAGAAAAAAAGTCTCTGTATATGTGGAGAATCTTGCTTGGAAAAAGGAAATAAATCATTCTCTGTAGATGTGTATTTTCTTCATGATATTCTGCTGTGGTTTTTGCAAACAACCCTCATCTCATTCCGCTACTGCTAGGTGGGTCTGTGCACACGATTCCAGACACAGTTGCTGCCCTCCTAGTTGGATGCAAGAACTTAACATGATCTTGACCTTCCCAGGATTTTCTTCCCCAGGAAAAACTCTGTGAAGCTATTCAGGGCCATCTCTTTCCTCTCTACCTAAATGGTGGAGGGCTCTTTGGGAGTATGAGCCTCTGAAATATTCTAAGAGAAGCCTCAGTCCAGGTCCCACCCTCATGCCTCCACCACTGAGACAGGACCCTGGTACTTCTATTCCCATCAATCTCACCTTTCCTTGTATACATTGGGTGAACTTTCTATAGCAGCCCTCTGGCCTGTATCTCCTGAAATTTTCTATCATGGAATTGATTTTCTACCTGGGTCTCCCAGGGTGGCTATCTAACAAAGTGTGTTTTGGTCATTTGAGGTCCAAACAGAAAGTGCCTATCTTCCTGTGGGCAAGGACTTCTGTCAACATCACTTTTTATGCTTACAGTGTTCTTTGTCCTTCTTCCAGGGTTCACATAGCTTCCAGACAGTGCAACCAGGCTCTTTATAGACTATGCAGAAATTCATAGAGTTTTATACTTATCCACTCCTTTTATGTGTTAGCTTTGAACCACTTGCTTTGGTAAGATATTTTAAAAAGAGTTCCAAATTCTCATTAGCTTTGTATGAAAAATTATTGTAAGGTCAGGAAAGAGTGTGAGTGTAACTCTTGCCTTGCATGAGGCTGACTCAGATTCTATTCTTGGTATGACATATGGTCCCCAGAACCACCAGAAGGGCCCCAAGTACATATCCAAGAGTATCTCCTGATTTCTTATAGGTATTTCCCCAAACCAAAAATAATCAAAGGTTGTTATAATAGTAATTTTTATGACTAGTCATTTCAGCAATCAGATGAAGTAGGTGTCTTACTATTGCCTCTATAAAAACGAGGGAAACAGGGGCCAATATTAATACTTTAAAAATTATCCAGAAGTAAGATCAACTTAAAAAACACATAAAAAATCAACTCAGGGGGCCGGAGAGATAGCATGGAGGTAAGGCGTTTACCTTTCATGCAGAAGGTCATTGGTTCGAATCCCGGCGTCCCATATGGTCCCCCATGCCTGCCAGGAGCAATTTCTGAGCACAGAGCCAGGAAAAACCCCTGAGCACTGCCGGGTGTGACCCAAAAAAACCACAAAAAAAAAATCAACTCAACTCAAACTCTCAGGACCACTTAGAGCAAGTCTAAATTTATTGGTGCCTGGTAGGCAAAAGTCACCCAGAACTGCTCCCATTTAGACTTCTCAACATACTAACAGTATTTGCATTTACTCCATGTCTTGAGTGGACTTTACTTCCAGACCCACCCAAATCTATTCTCTACTTATCAGCAGAGAAATCTTGCCAAGAAACCTAAATTCATTACTGCTTCCCTAATAAAATTTGTTGAGGACATATACTTTTAACTTAATCAATTTAAATGTCTTCTACCGGTGTGATTTTTGCTATGTTGGTATTATGTACAGCTAAGAATGATGATGCACACTTGAATTATAGTTCAGTATCCAGCTGATAAAAATATTGAATTTTTATGTGCTTGTCTTAGCACTTCAAGTTGAATTTCTGTGTCTCATTGCATTGTTGTTAGATCCCCAAGTAAATAAAATAATCACTTTCTTATTATGGTGATAATTGTAATTAATGGTAGACTGGCTCAAAAGTTTGATTGACAAATATCCTTTAAACAATTTATACTTTATTGAATTTCCTTTAAAACATAATTGAATTAATATAATTAATGTCATATATTCATTTTAAGATTTTCAATAACTGAATGACTTCCAATAATTATAACACAACAGGTAAAACTGTTCATGAATCACTCTCGCATTGCTTAATTCTGGACATGAGCCTTACCTTGCCCATCCTGTCACCTGGACATGAACCCTGATCATCCTGTCACCAAACACAAGTTTACTGAATGCTATACATTTCTTTGTTTATTGAGAAGTCAAAAGAAAACTTTAGGACAGTAGTAGAATGGAAAATAGTTATTCTGATATACAAAACATCCAACATTAGTTTCTTAATATAAAAAATACTCAAATTCTTGGCTGAACAGTGCTAAGAAACATCTCTGCTGACCTAAATATTCTTTTTAAGAATTTTCATTTATTGAAGACCATGATTTACAAAATCATTAAGTTTTAGATATACAGTATTCTAGCACCAATCTAGTGTACCACCAGTGTCAATATCCCTTCACCAGGGTTCCCAAGTGCCTTCCTTACCATTGCTCCAGTCTTTCTGATTGACAGAAAAATTTTCTGTATTTGATTCCTAGAGTTTGGATTTTATGGTTTCAGTGCTGTTGACTCCATGATTAGGATATAGAGCTGTACAAGCCCCCAACCACCAATGTACCTAAGACTCCTAACCTCTGCTTCCCAATTACATCCTTTCTTCCCCTTGAAAAGCCTAAATACTTTTATACTCATTACAAACTCAAAATCAATCAAATTTCCTTAATACTTTCCCCCTTAAAATTAAAAGTCTAGCATTTTTTTTACATACTATTTCTAACTATCTTTGAAACTAGAAAGTTAAAGAACACAGAGTACACACCTCAGACAACTCTGTCTCTATTGTAGCATTTGCTTTCTCAAACTTTAACCATTCAACTATCCACTTTTCTGTTCATTAGCCCATCTAGCTCCCTTCTTTCTTAAAATGCATTTCTTTGTGGGAGTTATTTTATCTTAATCATTTATTTTTATCCTATTCTCCAGGTGTTGCATGACTATAAACCAGCATGTGTCTAGAGTAATCACGTCTATTAAAAACTCAAATATTACTCTATAGTTTATTCTCTTTGTCCAATCTTCAAGTGACCTTCTCACTCTCCTTCTTGGGATCACTAATTGGTTCTATAGTCTTAAGGAATTTTTAATTACTTAACGTAATGTTTTGATATATATATATATATTTCATATGCAAATAGACTTCTTTATTTTTATTTCATTACTGGACACTTCCATGTAAACTAGAATTCATTATTTTAGGGCTTTTTCTTTCATTTTAATTTTATATTGTTGTGTACAAATGTTAAATACACCATTTGATGAACATTGACAAATGTCAGCATACTAATTTGGAGATCAATTTTTGTAGGTATTTATTTGTTTGAACTGAGGGGAAAAATCCACTCTTTTAGTAGTTTTCTGTGTTTTGTCAAAATCATATCAATGCATATATCAATTGTATAATCACTATCCTAGACAATATGTCCCATCACCCCAAATTTCCTTTGTGTTCTTTTTTGTTCCTTTTTTTGCACACACTGTTCTACTACAATTGTTGATCTGTGCTCTTCCTTAAGTTATTCTCTTTACCAGCTGCCCCTTATTTGTACTTTTTTTTTTTGCTACTTCAGG